>NW_014578744.1:0-10458 GCF_000485595.1 Priapulus caudatus
AGTTCTGCTGCTGCTGCTGTTCTTGGTAGTTCTGCTGCTGCTGCTGTTCTTGGTAGTTCTGCTGCTGCTGCTGTTCTCGGTAGTTCTGCTGCTGCTGCTGTTCTTGGTAGTTCTGCTGCTGCTGCTGCTGTCGCTGCTGCTGCTGTCGCTGTTGTTGCTGCTGCCGTTGTTGGCGTTCCTCCCCCTCGGTAGTCTCCTCGTAGTGCTCCTCTACGCGCGTCTCCGTCGTCGTCTCCGTCGTCTCCTCGTAACCCGGGTTCACCCTTCCCATGCGGGGTGGCTTAGTGCGGTGGGGACGAGCCGGAACTCTGGGGCCTGGCACGGCAAGGGCGGTTGCATTCGCTCTGGCTTCGTTTGCTTCCCGTATGGTGCGTTCCTCTGTTGTCTCCGTCGTTCTCTGTAGAAAATCGCACGTGTTCGCAACGTTTATACTATCGGGCACTTATTTTAACTTAACTTATTATCGTTATGAGATATAGTTATTTGCTTAACACTTTTATGTGTTGATAAGTCAAATATTTTGCTTGCATATAATTCTTCTACTGCGACTGCTGCTACTGCTACTGCTACTGCTGCTGTTGTTGCTGCTACTGCTGCTGCTGCTACTGCTGATACTACTACTACTACTACTACTACTACTACTACTACTACTACTACTACTACTACTACTACTACTACTACTACTAATATTAATAATAATAATAATCATCATCATCATAGTAATAAATAAATAATAAAAACAACAATAATATTAATCGACAATTATTATTGTTATTGTTATTTACAGCAGTAGCAGCAACAGTTTTATGATCACAGCTGGAAAAATCCGTCACGATATCTCAAAAGATATGCGCATCAGTTTGAGTCACACTTAAAACAGACATCAACGTTCTCTCGCTTACGTGCAGCCAAGAGATTCCATGTCGACGACAATCACTCACCTGTTCTGTGGTCGTAGTCGTCGCCTCAGTCATGCCACCACCGCGACCACCACCCATCCCCCTCGCTGCGGCTCCTGCAGCCAGGGCTGATGGCATTGTAGGGATGCCAGCCGGTCCGCCTAGAGGCATGTCGAGCATGCTTCCACTGGCACTGGACTCGTGCAGTGAGGTGTAGTCGTGGCTGCAATGATATGAGAGAGGGCATATTATGATAAAACTACATATAACTAACATACATGAATATACAATATACATAGAAATATATAAATATAATCATAATATATAAGGCAATGGCATGAGTACGATGTCAATATGTTTTGTGCACGCCGCGTGATGCCTTCGTTGCGTTCTATTATCGCAGATACTATCGTAGCAAAGGTGTGTTTCATAGTTATTTAATAGTTTATCCATAGTTACTTTAGTTAATTAGTTATAATATAGTATCACTATCATAGTTATTTCAACTCTCGCGTTCACAGAGCACGCTTAGGTGAATACTCACCTGCGATGTCTCCACCATGTTGTATCTCTCCTGTCGTACCAGCCGCCACCCGGCTCCCTGTCCGGTAGTCGCTAGTCCTGCTCACGTAAGGCATCGACTCGGAGCGGCTGCGCCGTAAACGGTGCCATGCTCATCCCGCTCTTCAGGAAACTACACGTGGCCTCCTCACTCACGAGTTCCATAAGATGAGTGCCAGACGTTATCGGACACCAACAGGACACGTGAAATTCCGTATAGATAACGAAAAGAAGACAGCATAGCTCTCTATTATGTAGCCGAGAGGCACACATATATGTGGCTAATGATGAATCCTTTTTGTTTGTATCGATATATTGCACGGTAATTTGGTGATAAACCAAATTGAAGGACTAGAATACAAGCGGTGGTGTATATGTAATGGGATATCCCCCACATGTTGGCGATTGCAATTCCCCGACAGCAATGTAAAGTTGCCGTTAATTCACAGGTATACTGGTGAAAGGCCCATCTCCGTACCACACAACACGCACACATCAGCGGCGATTTTCACTCTAGCTCGATACCCGAGACTTGCGCAATGCGGATAAAAACAGCTGAAGTTGCTCGACGCGTCGCTGGCCGCCGCCACCCTGGCGAGCGCTGATCCGGAGGCCCGTCGCCTCGCCGCGAGCGCATAGTCGTGGTAGGCGCACTCGCAACTGGCCTGCTGCTCTTGCATGCATGCCTGATGCCTAATGAAACTGCTCGGACGAGCGCTGCGTTCGCGAGAAAAAAATCAGCCGTTGTTTAATTCGTGTAGGATCCAACGATATCATACAAAATCTTCTGGTCTCTCAAGCCTGACACAGATAGCATGATGGTGTCACAACCTGTAGACAGAATGATCGCACTCAAAGCACGCAAGGCACAGAATGGTTCACACTCTAAAACTGCAAAATCTATGAGATTCAGTAAAAGATAAAGAAGAGGGGTAGGCTCGAGATGTAAGGTCATACAAAACTAGCTCTACGAGAAGAATTCTAGATGATATTAATACCGCGTGCATGCTTTGTGGTTTTGCTTTTTTAACAAGACTGTGTGATTTTTTGGCTTCAGCGATGTGGCTTGGTCTTACTCCGCCACCAGCACGGCCTGCAGCTTCGGGAATGAGTGAGCGAGGAATTTCGCCTGCTGCTATCGACCAAACTCTCACACAAAACTTGCGAGCCATAGTATAGTTAATTATAAAATATATAATATATACACACGCGGAGGTATTGCTAGTGTAACCGCCCACCAAGTCCCTGCTCTTCTTCGTCTGAACCATACGAAAACGCAGCAACAACACATATAGACTTGAGGGATCGCGGTTAGCCATTATATAGTGATAACATACGACGAGAGAATAACTAGTAATCAGTCAACTTATCAATCTGGATGAATGCCAGCCATATAACCAGTAGCGAACTCACAATTAAAATACCACAACACACCGCATGTCGGCTAGATTTGCAATTTACAGTGGACACCACACACAGCATGTCTACATTCCAATAATCACGGTCACTAAATCGAGTCTCTCTAAGGCATCGCTCCAGCTCATGAGTCCCAGCGCAGTCAAGCAGAAGCAAGTAACACAGCAGAAGAGGCGAGAGCGGGTGCACGATGGTGGCGATGAGGATATCCCTGTACCGTCTTTTTGCAACAGGTCGCCCTCCACAGTCCTAACACCTGCAGCAAAGCACAGCCGTAATTGTGTTTTTGTATCGGAGCAGACAATTATAATTCTATTTTGTTTTATTTTGGTAGCCTATTAACGGAAACTTATTACAATTCAATAATTCAGCTAAGATATTCCATATAGGTTTAATACGATATTCATACGATATTCAATACTATATATGTTTTATCAGTAATGTTTTTGGTTGACATTGGATGTAGGTGTGCTTTGACTGCGCTATTATGGTAATATATATATATATATATACTATATATATTAAAATTTATATTAATAGATAGTCTCGCTCTATATCTATATAATATATATAATACATAGTTATATATAGTATATACCATAGTTAATATATATAATACATAGTTATAAATATATACATATTTATATATACTAATATACACTATTTCTTAATATATATATATTATAGTGGTATACCTGCATAGCGCTACTGCTCCGTCTCCTACGTAGCATTCCCCATTTCCATTACAGAAGCCCGGTGCGCAGGCTGCAATGAGCAACAGGACAAGTGTTTAAGTATCGCCTAGCTATGACAGACGAAGCTGCGTCAGTTCAACACATGCAGTAACAACCCGTGGGTCTTTCGCGAATGCTAAATTTGCTCGCCTACATCAGAATTACTTTCCTTCGTTATATTACATTAGACTTTACCATCCTTACCACCGCTATTTTACATATGGCAGGCAAGCACAGCTCACT
Organism: Priapulus caudatus; assembly: GCF_000485595.1. Lineage (NCBI taxonomy): Eukaryota > Metazoa > Priapulida > Priapulimorpha > Priapulimorphida > Priapulidae > Priapulus > Priapulus caudatus. Next base: position 3,854 of record NW_014578744.1, read on the forward strand.
CGGTTAAATCACTGCTTCTAAATTCCTATTCGCGTGTAGGTTTCAGACTTCTAGTGATGACAGTCGTCGACTCACCGACGCAGACACGTCCGGCCGCCAGTTCGTCGGTCGGGTCGCCGGCGTCGACGTATTCTGGCCGACAGTGGCAGCGGAACGAGCCGGGGGTGTTCTCACAGATGGCGTCCGGTGAGCAGTCGTGGTGGCGATCGTCCTCGGCGCATTCGTTCAGATCTGTAGCAGGAAGACAAGAGCAGTGACGCTCAGCGCAGCGTAGTGTTGTTGCGAGTGGATGCAGGGGTGGCTGGACTGCGGGTACTGTGTGTCGTCGTGTGGGATGGAGAGCGTGGGAAGGTCACTCGGTTTGAGTGAGGCTGTAGGTAAGTCTCGTGGTGTTGGGAGGGAGACTATAGGTTCAGGCTGTGAGTAAGTCTCGTGGTGTTGGGAGGGAGACTGTAGGTTCAGGCTGTGAGTAAGTCTCGTGGTGTTGGGAAGGAGACCGTGGGAAGGTCTCTCGGTTTGAGGGAGCCTGTGAGTAAGTGTTGTGGTATGAGAGGGAGAGGGCACTGTGGGAAGAAGACTGTGGGTAAACGTTGCGGTATGAGAGGGAGAGTGTGGGTAAGTGTTGTAGGCTATGTATGTGTGGATGGTCGGGTACGTGTCCTGTTACAACTGTGGACAAGGGGGAGACTTTAGGAATGTTTTGCGGCGAGTGTGTATAGAGGAGACTTTTGTTAAGTTATAAACAATCTCGGATATATAACAAACGGAAACGTAGAAAGAACACATCACCTCTATCACACCCACGCCCTCTATAAACAAGCTTCGCCAGCTAATCCCATATGAGGTGCTGCCATCTATATTCTTACCGGTCGGTCTCGCTATCTCGTCGACGTAGAGCTCCGAGTCGCCGACGCTCTTGTTCGTGCGATCGATGGACTTCATCAGCTCGTCTAAGATCTCGTCGATGTCTCCCGTAAAGTTTTTGGAGATGGTCACGGTCGCGTTCATGACGATGCTGTCCTCCCACGTCTTGTTCACGTCCTTCGAGTCGAGGATCTCGAAGATGTTGGCACCGATGTAGTACGGTGACAGGCCGGTCGTGTCGAAGGCTGAGTCCAGCTGCGTGAGAAACATGAAGAATGACTGCATGATGATTACGTAAAGAACGCGAAGAAAAGTAATTCGGCACTTATGTTATTCGTCGTTGACTTACTCGCTACTTAATTATTATCATTATCATTCGTGGCAATGGTAGTGATAGTGGTTGTGGTAGTGGTAATGGTAATGGTAGTGCTAGTGATGGTAGTGATTGTGGTATTGGTAATAATATTGCCATTAGCAGTTACATTGGCATTGGCATTGACAGGCATCGGTATTGGTATGGGTATAATTGGTATATTGGTATTATTTATTAATTATCAGTTATTTATTGTATATTATATTGTATATCGTATCTCTGGTGTCTCAGTTCGACTCGTTATGAATATTTCTTTGCTTTGATGTCAATTGAAGTATTTTGGTTTTGTCATCTACGTTGTATCACCGATAATAGAGCTAATGCGAACATGAGCCGCTAATATAAGCCATAAAACACTGTTAACACCAGTGATACGTAAGTCACGTATAGTTAATGCAGTGCTATTGCTGAGAGGGTCTATGTCTCCCAGGGTACTGCCGGAACGTACCCTGGGTACGGTCCGGTATACCGGAACGTACCCTGGTACTATCTAATATGGTTAACACCCAAGCCCCCTGTCCACTTTTATACCCACAAACTACAAGAGTAAAACCAAACTACGTTGTGCATACCCCCGGGGCACACCCAAGCCCCCTGCTCATTTTTATACCCACAAACTACAGCAGCAAAACCAAACCACGCCGTGCCCCCCCCCTCCCCAGTTGCTTTTTCCCATGGTGAACAGCATGTTCGTTTTAGACGCACCTCGCTCTGGGAAGCCAGGTTGTCGGAGCCGCCGATGGTCGAACCAGCGACGCTGTAGACAGGAATCGTCACACCCCCCGGGAAGCCCTCCGCGCGTGGCAGTGCTGATTGCTTTGACGGCTGCGGAGGCAGCGGTGGAGCGTGCACCTCTACCATCGTCGGTCCCTCGTATTTCAGAGCGGCCGCTGTAACACAGTTTTAGTTTAAGACAACCGTTTATGGAACAACATATGGAAGACAACCGTTATGGTTTATGGTTTATGGTTTATGGTTTATGGTTTATTGTTTATGGTTATGGTTATGGTTTATGGTTAATGGTTTATGGAAGACAACCGTTAGCTGGAATATACGACAAAATTCATGTATGAAACTCGTAACCTCGTAAAGTCTTCAAACTCCAAGAGACTATATGGAAGATGGAGATAGACACCGTTTAATTGTGAAGACACTGAATAAACGCTCCCCTGAACGCTTAATAATTAAACTATTTAAAATCCCATAGACGTAATTTGTAGATATACATCTAAATCTATGTAATCCTTTATTAGTGTCCATGTCTTTTGTAGTCGTGTCTGCGTGTGTGGTTTCTAATTGCAGTACAAATCTACACGAAAACTCTGACCATACCACAAGGTACAACAAGTTACTGTTCATAGTAAATGCGGGATAAATATGGAAATGCTTACCACGGCTGGTGGATGCTGCCGATCTCTGCATATTCTGCTGCTGCTGCATTTGTTGGTGCTGTTGCTGCTGCTGTTCTTGGTAGTTCTGCTGCTGCTGCTGTTCTTGGTAGTTCTGCTGCTGCTGCTGTTCTTAGATAATCCCATGTTGACGATTGCAATTCCAGCCCAATGTAAGTTGCGATGTATTCACAGGTCATATGTGGGCAGGGCATCTCCGGACACGCGCACACATAGCGGCGATTTCACCTTCTAGCTCGTACCGGACGTTGCGCTATGCGGGATAAACAGCTGGAACGCTTGCTCGGACGCGTCGCTGCCGGCGCCACCTGGCCGAGCGCCTGAATACCGCGAGCCGTCGCCCGCCGCGTAGCATGTCGTGGGTAGGCACTCGCACTGGCTGCTGCCTCTGCATCATGCATGGATCCGCTAATGAGACTGCTCGGACGAGCCTGCTGTTCGCTTGACTGAAAAAATCACCGTTTTTTAATTTCGTGTACGCATCCAACGAATCATACAAAATCTTCTGGTCATCTCAGCTACACAGATACATGATGCCGTCTAACTTGTGTACAGATGATTGCCATCAAAGCCAGGATTAGATGTTCATAATCTAACGCATTCTATGAAGATATATAAACAGATAAAGAAAGCGGGACTACGGGCTCAGATGTAAGTCTACAAAACTGCTTATGTGAGAACGGAATTCTAGATGATATTACTCCGTGCGTTGATGCTTTGTGCTTTTGCTTTTAAGACTGTGTGATTTATGCTTGAGGAGCATGTGCTTGGGTACTTACTCCGCCACCAGCACCGGCCTGAGCTCGTGGATGGTAGCGATGGAGATTTCTGCTCTGCTATGTTACTCTCCGGTTTGTAGGTGTAACCGGCCACCAAGTCCCTTCCTCTTCTTTCGTCTGAGCAAACGGACGCACAAACGATATGACGTAGCGCGCTTAGCCATTCTACCACTATATAACATACGGCGAGAATTAACTATAATCATAATTATTCATCTTTGATGAATGCGTCGTCTAACAGTAGCAACTCGACATTAAATACAATCTCAACATGCGCTAATGTACAGTTTGGAAACTTCACATGTCTAATTCAAGACATCAAGTTACCTAGCCATGCCCCAGCATAGTCCAGCGCAGAGCAGAGCCAGTAATAGTAGCACCCCCCCCCCCCTGACGAGGGGCACGCATGGTGGCGATGTAGGTGATTCACTGTACCGTCTTTTTTCACAGTGCGTCGCCGTACCACAGCCATAACACTGCAGGGCAAAGACGACAGCCGTATTGTGTTTTATGTACGGAGCTAGACATTTTAATCTATTTTTGTTTTATTTGGCTCAGCCTATTACGGAAACTTATTCAATTTCAATATGTCAGCTAGATAGTTCATTATAGTTTTATACGCTATTCAATACGATATTCAATACCTATTATGTTTTATCAAGTAATGTTTTGTTGACATTTGATAGTGGGGTTGTCCTTGACTGGCTATTATTGGTTATTTATATATATATATATATATATATATATATATATATCTCGCTTATATATATATATATCTATATATTACATATTATATATTATATTTACATATTTATATATATATATACATATTATATATATATACTATTATATATATATTATATCATATTTATTATATATAGTATATATATGGTTTATACCTGCATAGCGCTTACTGCTCCGTCTCCTACGTAGCATTCCCCATTTCCATTACAGAGCCCGCCGTGCGCAGGCTTGCCAATCGAGCAACAGGACAAGTGTTTAAGTATCGCTAGCTTGGACGACGAAGCTTGGCGTCAGTTCACACACTGCAGTAAACAACCGTTGGGTCTTTCGCGAATGCTAATATATTTGCTCGCCTACATCAGAATTACTTTTCCTTTTCGTTATATTACATTGACTTTTACCATCTTACCACGCTATTTTACATATGCAGGCAAGCCACAGCTCACTCGCGTTAATCACTGCTTTCTTAAATTCTATTTCGCGTGTAGTTTCGGACGTTTCATAGTGATGCACAGTCGTCAGGACTCACGACCGCTAGACACGGTCCGGCGCCATGTTCGTCGGATCGGCGTTCGTGCCGCGCTGTCGACGTTATTTCTGGCCGACTAGTGGCCAGCGGTAACGAGCTTGGGGTGTTCTCACGATGAGCGTCCGTGTGAGCATGTGCGTCGTGGCGATCGTCCTTCGGCGCATTCGTTCAGATTCTGTAGCACGGAAAGACAGAGCAGTGACGCCTCAAGCGCAGCGTCCGTGTTGTTGCGAGTGGATGCAGGGGTGGCCTGCGACCTGCGGTGTACTGTGTGTCGTGTCGCTGTGGGATGTGAGAGCGTGGAAGTCATCTGTGGCTGTAGGTAGCGTTGATGTTGGAGGGGATTAGTTAGCTGGTAAGTCTCTGCTGGTGCTCTGCATGGGATGGGAGGACTGATAGTTCAGGCTGTGAGTAAGTTCTTCGTGTGTTGAGGGGACACTGGATGGGACGTGGGAAGGTCTCTCGCGTTTGAGGGATGCCTGTGAGTAAGTGTTGTGGTATGAGGAGGGAGAGGGCACTGGTGGGCAGAGACTGTGGGTTAACGCTTGCGGTATTGAGAGGCGGATGTGGCGTAGTGTTGTATGGCTATGTATGTGTGTGAGTGGTCGGGTACGTGTCCTGTTACAACTGTGGGACAACGGGGCGAGACTTTAGGATATGTTTGTGCGGCGATTGTGTTAATAGAGGAGACTTTTGTTAAGTTATTAAACAATCTCGGATATATAACAAACGGAAATCGTAGAATTGCAACACATACCTCGTATCACACCCACGCCCTCTTATGAACAAGCTTCGCCAGCTAATCCCATATTGATCGGTGCTGCCATCTATATTCTTACGGTTCGGGTCTCCGCTATCTCCGTTCGACGTAGGCAGCTCCGAGTACGCCGACGTCTCTTGTTCGTGCGCATCGATGCTTCATCAGCTCGTTTCTAAGATTTCGTTCGATGTCTTCCGTAAACGTTTTTGTGGCATTTGGTCCACTGTGCCGCGTTCATTGACGATGCTTCCTCCCACGTCTTGTTCACCGTCCTTCCGATGTCGCGAGGATCCTCGAAGATTTGGCACCGATGTTAAGTACGGGTATGACAGCGCGGTCGTGTCGAAGGTCTGAGTCCAGCTGCGTGAGAAACATGTGAAGAATGACTGCATGGATGATTACGTAAAGACGCGAAAGAAAGTAATATTCCGCGCACTTATGTTATTCGTCTTGACTTAACTCGCAACTACTTAATTTAATTATCATTATCCATTTCCGTGTGGGCCAATGGTAGTGATAGTGTTGTGGTATGGTAATGGTTAGATGTTAGTGTAGTGATGTAGTGATTGGTGGTATTTGGTTAGTAATATCTGCCTTAGCAGCTTACATTGGCATTGGCATGATCAGGCCATCGCGTATGGCTATGGGTATACTTGTTATTGGTATTAATTTATTAATTATCAGTTATTTATTGTAGTATTATTATTGTATATCGTATCTTGGGTGTCTCAGTTCGACTCGTTATCTGATATATTTCTTTGCTTGATGTTCAGTAAGTCTTTGGTGTGTGTGTGCATCTACGTTGTATCACCGTATAATAGAGCTAATGCGAACCAATTGAGCCGACTAATATAAGCCATAAAAACTGTTAACACCAGTGATACGTAAGTCACGTATAGCTTAATGCAGTGCTATTTGCTGAGAGGGTCTATGTCTCAGAGGTACTGCCGGAACGTACCTGCGGATTACGGTCACGGTTATACCGGAACGTACCCTGAGCTACTAATCTAATTGGTTAGGGTTTAGGGGTAGGGTTAGGGTGGGCGTTCTTAGGGTATGTTTTAGGAGTAGGGCGTATTGGACTCCCTAGACTCGTTAGCTTGGAGTAGGCGAGGTTACAGTCCGGCATAATTAGTAGATTACCAGG
>NW_014578744.1:11029-31029 GCF_000485595.1 Priapulus caudatus
CTCGGTAGTTCCTCCGCTCCGCCTGCCTGTTCTTGGTAGCTTCTACTGCTGCTGCTGCTGTCGCTGCTGCTGCTGTCAGCTGATCTGTTGCATGCTGCGCGTTGTTGGCGTCTCCCTCGGTAGCTCTCCTCGTAGTCTCCTCTTACGCGGCGTCTCCGTCGTCGTCTCCGTAGTCTCCTCGTAACCGTATTCCCATGGGGGCCTCTAGCTGCCGTGGAACGAGCCGAACTCTGCGGCGCCTGGACGCAAGGGCGGTTGCATTCGCTCTGGCTTCTTTGCTTAACCCGCTACTGGTCTTACCTCCGTTTCATCCGTCGTCTCTGCTAGAAAATCGCACGTGTTCCGCCAACGTTTATACTATCGGCACTTATATTTAACTTAACTTATTAATCCGTATGAGCAAGCTTTATAGTTATTAGCCTTAACACTATTTATGTGCTGCATAGTCAAATATTTTGCTTGCATATAATTCTTCTAACTGCGACTGCCTGCTACTGCTACTGCTACTGCTGCCCTGTTGTTGCTGCTACTGCCCTGCTGCTGCTACGCTCATACTCTACTACTACTACTACTACACTACTACTACTACTACTACTACTACTTACTACTACTACTACTACTACTAATATTAAATAATAATAATAAGCTTCATCCATCATAGTAATAAATAAATAATAAAAAAACAACAATATATTAATCGACAATAATTATTGTTATTGCTTATTTGTACGTTCCGATATATCGAACCGTACCCAGGGTACCCTCCGATAGTACCCTGGGGGACATAGACCCACTCAGCGCTATTAGGACATGAGCTCCCTAGGGGAGATAAGCGCACACTTACCCCGGACTTTGCCAGGTTGGTGAGGTTGAGGTACTCCTCCGATAACTTGTTCTTGTAGTCGTTCTTGAACCTGAGTGGAATGGCTTCACGGCGAGTGATTCTCAGTGGAATGATGTAAACAAGAGAAGCTGCAGGGAGACAAATTACGTTTAATTAACAACTTCAGTCTCGGTAGGTAAGAGACGTTGAGTAACATTCCAGTGATGAGTAAATGCTAAGGTGGATGTTGACATTTATATCAAACCTGATATATAAAACTACATAATATCGTCATATTAATGTTGATCTACAAAAACGAACCAGCATGAAAAAGAATGAACCCAAAACATAAAACTATTCACCATTAAAGCTCTGATCCATTCCCTCCCCCCCACACCTCCTCTTATTCTGCTGATGTTCATGTTACTATTCTTTACTGTTTATTACTCATACGACGACGACGATGACGACCAGTACTACTATAATAGCTCCATCCATGGTCTATTCATGATAATAAATTACTTACACACGCATGCCTCACTGGCGTCTTTGCGGGAGTAGCCAGCTCTGCAGACGCAGTAGCGGTCGAGGCTGCCGACGGTGCCGCAAACCTCGCTCTTGAACTTGTCGCAGTCGAGTATGGACCCGCAGGCAGGTCCGATAGGCTCGTTCTTAATATCAGCCTTCTCACAGTTCCTGCCTCGCCAGCCCGTTATGCACCTGCAGCAAGATCAACCGCGATGTCAACACCGGGATGTGACACCTGGAAACTTGACAATGCTGCTCATAGGTGGCGGCGCTGCTCGGACTCATCCCTTTGTTTCGTGAGGGTGATAGTAGCTTTTAGATGTTTAAAAGTTTGATGGGGGATCTCAGGTTAATATATTACGAGAGTCAACATCGTAACTGTAATGATGGGTTAAATAATGCGCTTGGCCTTGCGTTGCTATGGCTATACGCGATTTGAACGGAAATGCACAACCACCATAACGATATCCATACTCTAGGTATAATGTATATGATTTATAATAATGTTTATAGGTATGCTCTAGCGTGACAAAGCTCTACGTGCATTATACGTCGTAGGCCTCCCGCCACGTAGTAGTGAGAGTAGGGTAAAGGTAATTTGTGGCTAGATACGCTCGTGCTCTCAAACCTACCGGCAGACTGGGTTTGATTTGGCGTCGAACAAGCACGTGCCTCTGTCATTGCAGTACTGTTCCGATGAGCAGTCTGTAAACACAGCGTAAGGGTAGACACGGTCTCAATCCACGTATTTCACATCATAATTTGTATCATACTTTATTCTATTATGTATAGTAGTAAACTCCGTTAACGCTACCCACACCCAGCGTGCGCCAACGAAAATCTTTTGGCTACGATATCACGATCGAGAGAAGGCGCAAGTGAAGGCAACTTACGACGACAGTCCCTTCCAACCGGCAGCTTGTCGTTAACTGTCTTCATGTCGAAGAACTCTGGCAGGCATTTGCACGTATACGTTCCCGGCTGGTTCTCACAGAGGGCGCTGTGGTGGCAGTCGTTGAGCGATGGGTGCGCGCATTCGTTGAAGTCTATGAGAAGCACGAGAAGAGAACGGGTCAGTGTTACAGCATTTACAACGCGTCAGTTACAATGCAGTATTTCTCAGCGCTATATATAACATATTTATTGTGATTGTCGCTCGCCATCCTCGTGAGGCAAACATTTACTATTCTAATATGTACTGCTTCTAGTGCGTAGTATGGATCTCGCGCGTGCGTGTGCGTGCGCGTGCGTGTGCGCATGGTGTGTTGGTTTGCGAATGTGTGTGTGTGCGTGTGCGTGTGCGTGTATGTATGCGTGCGTGTGCGTGTGCGTGTGCGTGTGTGTGTGTGTGTGTGTGTGTGTGTGTGTGTGTGTGTGTGTGTGTGTGTATGCGCGCGTGTGTGCGCGTGCATGTGCGTGTGTGTGTCTCTCTATGTGTGTATGCAGCCCTTACCGTTCGATAGAGCAAAGTTGACACCATCCACGTACAGGTCCGTGCCGCCCACGCTGTTGTCGGTCTTCTCTATAGACTCGCCCAGATACTTGGCGATATCGGTCACCCTTCCCCTGAAGTCCACGCCGACACCAACAGTGACGTTGAAGACGATGCCCTCGCTGCCGTAGCCAATGTCCAGCGGGCTTCCTATGCCCGTAATGTGAGCGCCGATGTACTGCGGGGCCAGTTCGGTGTTGTTGTAGGCGACGTTGATCTATAAGAATAGAAGAAGCACTTCTATAGAATCGCCTCGCACTGCAACATTCTATCTATAACCTGCTCTCTGTTTGGTAAAATATCTGACGATGGTAGGTAGGTAGGTATAGGTAAATGAGTAGGTAGGTAGCTAGGTAAGTAGGTGGGTAGGTGGGTAGGTGGTTAGGTAGGTGGGTAGAGAGGGAGAGAGGAAGCTAGATAGATAAATTGAATAAAGGTAATAGTAACTGAAGGCACAGGACGTATATGACAGCTTTATGATAAGTAAGTTAGGTTCAAAAGTTCAGAATTTTGGAAACGATTTCGAGCCTCCTCGCTCAAGCGTAACTGGTTTCAATTCCCAATCCACGTTTTCCTCTTTACTTTATTATGCGTTGCGACGTTTGAATCAGTATATGTAATGATTAGATATGTAATTGATACATTCTAAACGTGGACGGGAATTGATCACAACGGGAATGGCAGTTATCAGGTCGTTGTAAACTTACGCCGCGCTCTGCTATCGTTGTCATGACGACGTAGTCAGCAGAGTTCCTCGTGCGATATGCGGGGATGTAGTGGATGGGTATGACGTCACGACGTATGACCCTCAACAGTAGTACGTAGAGCTGAGCTCCTGGAGAGCGATGCACAGTTTATACAATACAATACGATACAATGCACAGCAATGCGATGTAATACTTATACTGTTACTGTTACTTATCTTATACTTATACTTATACTATATTACTGCTGTTCGCTACTGCTACTTATGTTAGTTCGCGCTCTCTCTATCTGTACAGCGTATACTTCTTCCTATTATCCTCATATACTCATCTAGTTATCATAATGCTATAATCATCTCTCTACTTCTCTATTATTATATATATAGCTAAAGAGATCTTATGCGGTGCGCGCACTCACACGCGCAACCTGCAGCCCACGACTTGCAACGCACACGCCACACGCACGCAGCGCACACGCCACACATCGACACGCCACGCCACACACTATTGCCCGCTACACCCGTAACCACTACTCAGATGGTGCTGACCTTCGTTTTGCCAGGCGCACGCTTCGTGGTCCCGGAGCGCTCCTGAAGTATCCAGGCTTGCAGGCGCAGTGTTGCGAACCCTCCTCGGCGCGGCACACCTCGTTATTGCTGCGACTGCACTCGCTGTCGCGGCTGCAGAGCACGACACCGGCCGGCCGAATGCTCGCTGTCACACAGCGCTCTCCCCGCCAGCCAGCCAGACAGCGACACACCTGTACGTTGTTCTCCACCCTGCACAAGCCGTGGTTGTGGCAGAACGCTGGCGTACATTCTGCGGAGTAAGATGGTGCGTGATCATCTAACGTGAAATGGTTACAGATATCTATTCTGCGTTCATGCTGGGCATGTTATGTTCGTGTGTAGCGCGCATGTTATCGAAATTTACGAGTTTATAGATGCTGAAACGTAATGCGAGATGTAATATAGTGGAATTAATGCATGTAAATATCATCTCTGACTACTGTTAATATCAACAGCCTACTTATGTGTGTAGCAAACGTTACATTTACAATGCTTTTCCCGATTCACCAGTCGATTCTCTACGTTAAATCTGATGCTTTCCCGCAGATGGAGCGGAAGATCTTCAAACACCTATGTTGAACAGCGGTTTGTAGGCCTACCTGTCGGGCTGATGTCGCAGTGCTCTCCCTCCCAAAGTCCTGTGCATTCGCATGACGGTCTCATCTGAGCGTCGAGTACACACTCGCCGTTGCCGCTGCAGAAGCTGCGGGGACAGCCTGCGAAAAGAAGCCAGAACATGTGAGAATGCAAGATGCGAACACACAACGCGCAGAGATTATACGCGAAGATTGTTGCTATTAAATACGTAGTCAATAAGTAATTCGCAGATAAATATATAAATGGAAGGATAGACAGACGGACGGATGAACAGACAGACAGACACAAGCATGCACACACACACACGCACACACACACACACACACACACACACACACACACACACACACATATGCACATACACACACACACATAACTTTTAACACGACTGACTATGCGGTGACTGGCAGCGTGAATTCACGGCGCTCTCGCTAGAGGCGCTGTACTTACAGACGCACTGCTGCGCGCGGCGACAGCAGGGGTCAGGTCGATGTACCCGGCTTGCACGTGCAGCGCGGAAGGTGCCTGGCAGGTTGCGACACACGCCGCATCCTCGTGACAGTCATGAGCAGCGGGTCGGAACACACGTCCACGTCTGTGTCAGCGGCAGAGATAATCGTATTAATAATATAACTATATAAATTATAATAAATTATAAATAGCATAGTTATTACATCGCCACGACAAAGCCCGAATATCTCATTCGAAAATCGGAGTTGCAATCTCGAATGCGAGTTTCAGATTTTGAGCATTACTATCGGATGAAATCCGCATTCCAAGTCGTCAGCCAAGGATGGAAAGTAATACATAATCATATTCGTCACAGCAGCTCTTTATTTAACAACTAAACGTTATATATAGCATACAGCGAATGAAAATAATTGGACAACAAAAGTGTTGTGTTGGTTTAAGGCAGGACGTGCTTTCCGACGCTGCTTCCGACAAACTTATTAGACTTATGATAGTACTGAATATTCACGATATTTCCGCTACCGGCCTCTTGTATATTAGGCGTGATTCTGCACGTGTCACGGGCACATATTATAAATTAATTAAGTTATTATAAACTTATTAACATTAAGTAACCGCACCCGATAGTTGAGCGTGAAGTTGAGTCTGTCGACGTACAGGTCCGTGCACCGAGGCTGTAGTTTGCGCTGACTATCGGCCTGCCACAGATGCTGCGTGACGTCGATGACAGAACCGCGGGAAGTTTGCGTGGAACTGGACGTCGGCCGGAAACACGACGACCGCCCAGAAGCACCGACGGTGCTGGTGACTGATGTCCAGGACGCGCGAAACCGATAAACGAATCGTAATCTGGTCCGAGTCGAGAGCACGATCACACTGTTGTGCGATGGTAACGTAAGGAATAGTTATAGTTACGTAGGTGTATATGTAATGTATATATACATACTAGTATATTATATATACGTATATATACATACGTATATGTATATGTATAGTAGATAGTAAGAAATGTATTATTGTTTAGACGAGAATAGTTACAAATAGTCGTGAAGATGCTGGCGGCATCTAATGGCTGACGCCGGTCACCCGCACAGTCACAGGAGACGTAGACTTACCCCCGGTCTGGGCGGTAGTCGTGAGATTGTAGTAGTCGTAGGACAACGGGTTCCTGTACTCCTGCGGAACTCTAGCGTATGACGTCACGTCGGACGAGACCTCAGAAGTATGGTGTAGATGAGAGACGCTGAAGTATAGAGGCCGCAGCTGCGGTCAGCATCGTCACAGATACAATCACGCACGGGCACAGCCTGCGCGCACATAACACACACACACGTGCGCGCACGCGCATGCATACACACACACGCACGCACGCATGCATGCACTCGCACACATATCATATCTACTCACTCCTATCGCCTTTACTATCATTAAGCATACGTGTTTTATGAAGTACACGCCGAGTGATAGCAAAACATTTATTTTCATTAAGCATTTACCGGTATATGGCAAAGTGAAGTCAAGTCGGTTGACATAGAGCTCTGTGCCTCCGACGCTGTAGTTTGTGTTGACGATAGACTGCCTCAGGGTGCTCACAAGCTGCGATGGATCGACTAGAAATACATAAATTGTACATGCATTATATGTATAATTGCATTATATATTATATTGTACGCATAATATGTAAACATTGAGCATGCTTTGCACATCTATGCCCACAGGCTGCGTTACAACGGTGAAAATCAGCAAACTGCAACTATCACGTAATACCACGATATAAACTACGTTGATTTCGAGACTATAGAACTCTATAGATCAATTCACGAGATGAGTAAACAATTAGAAGAAGTCTCACCCTTGTAGTTTCTGTCGACACCAAACAGTACCCTGAATACGATGCCGTCTCGCGGGTCTGCGTCTATGATCTCAGGGCTGGCGATGTTCAGGGTTTCGGCTCCGATATAGACAGAAGCAAGGTTGCTGGTGTCGTACGCGCTGTTCACCTTTACGTGATTCATAATAAAAAAAACGAAATTAGGTTTTGTGCTAAGTGATGGTCTATTATGCTGACCTCAGTGATATCTATCTAATAATTGTAATATATTAATTCATAATTAGCTGATATAACTTATTTAAAAATAAATAAATAAATTTAAATTTTTTAATAATTATTATTATATAAAATCATTAATTGGGTTAAATAATTGTTATATAAATAAATATAAATAAATGAGCATCTAATTTATGAGGACTCTACTCACCCCTGCGGTAGCCAGGTTTGCTAGCTCGATGGACTGCGGGGAGAGAGGGTTGGAGTGCACGGGCAGGTAGGTTATCGGCGTCTGATCCCGCCTCACCACCATCAGTAGCAGCACGTACAGCTGGGCCGCTGAAATGTTCAATTATTATTATAAATTACAATAATAATACATAATATTATTTATGTATGCAATATTAATTAATTATTTTTAATTAAAATATTATTTTAACAAAATAACTTTTAATAAAAATTAATTAATTAATTATTTTTAATTAAAATATTATTTTAACAAAATAACTTTTAATAAAAATTAATTAATTAATTATTTTTAATTAAAATATTATTTTAACAAAATAACTTTTAATAAAAATTAATTAATTAATTATTTTTAATTAAAATATTATTTTAACAAAATAACTTTTAATAAAAATTAATTAATTAAGAATTAAAATATTATATTGCAAACGACTATTGTTTAACAAATATAGCACCCGGCATAATCTAATATGAAAAGATAATAACGGAAGAAATAGCTGCGTGACGTAACAGCTTTTAGTACGTATATAAGAGAGTCAATGGGTACAAGAGGTCATGGATATACCCAATGCGTGTCATCATGTAATAGAGATGACGTAGTCGCTCGCGACCACATAACAAACATGGCGGACTCACGTTTGCACTGGGCGTCGTTAGAACGCCGCATGAAGCCGGAGCGGCAGATGCAGACGCCGCGGCCGCCGACGTTACGGCACAGTTCGTTGTTGTCGGCATCGCAGTCGCGGTCCGTGCGGCAGAAGACGGGGCCGACGCGTGGCGGCGGCGTAGTGAACGATACATCACAGCGCTCTCCCATCCAGCCGGCCTCACAGCTAGAGCAGACAAATAATCAATGTTAGTCCACAATCTTACACACGCACGTACGCGCACGCGCGCACACACACACGCGAACACACGCGCACGCACGCACGCGCTCACACACACATACGCGCACGCAAGCGCACGCATACACAGACAACACTGGTTAACAGCGATAATATTCATAGTTATATACATCGCAATAACGAAACTCGCAAAAACCAAACACACCAGCTTTCGGCCAGCGAGCATCAACAAATGATATTTTGGTGATCTCAACTCGTGAAACACAAATAAGTGTAAATAACAAAACAAATACCATCGTAACTGAGCGTAAAGTTAAAGATTTCTATCACCACAGCGGTGTAGCCATACCTGCATGCTCGGGCGCCATTAGAATTGACCTTGCATTCGCCATGACCACTGCAGAAATCTTTTGGACAGTCTGCAACAAACACGCGCGTGTACAAAACTGATTCCTTGCTAATGAGCGCATAGTATAGTGAATATGCTATACGGGGTATCGATAGCAATAAAAACTGCGAATTTTAGCTTATACAGTCTTTGACTGATATAATACTTGATTGACTATTATCTACCTGTCAGATACGCAAGACATCGACGGGCGGGTACCTTATTAAAACACAAAGCTGCCCGTTAACTTTCTACACGACTGACTATGCGGTGACTGCGAGCGTGAACTCACGGCGCTCTCGCTAGAGGGCGCTGTACTTACAGACGCATCTGCGGCCGGCGACAGCAGGGGTCAGGTCGATGTACCCGGGCTTGCACGTGCAGCGGAAGGTGCCTGGCAGGTTGCGACACACCGCATCCTCGTGACAGTCATTGAGCAGCGGGTCGGAACACTCGTCCACGTCTGTGTCAGCGGCAGAAGATAATCGTATTAATAATATAACTATATAAATTATAATAAATTATAATAGCATAGTTATTACATCGCCACGACCAAAGCCCGAATATCTCATTCGAAATCGGAGTTTGCAATCTCGAAATGCGAGTTTCAGATTTTGAGCATTACTATCGGATGAAATCCGCATTCCAAGTCGTCAGCCAAGGAGTGGAAAGTAATACATAATCATATTCGTCACAGCAGCTCTTTATTTCACAACTAAACGTTATATATAGCATACAGCGAATGAAAATAATTTGGGACAACAAAAGTGTTGTGTTCGGTTAAGGCAGGACGTGCTTTCCGACGCTGCTTCCGACAAACTTATAGACTTATGATAGTACTGAATATTCACGATATTTCCGCTACCGGGCCTCTTGTATATTATGCGTGATTCTGCACGTGTCACGCACATATTATAAATTAATTAAGTTATTATAAACTTATTAACATTAAGTAACGCACCCCGATAGTTGAGCGTGAAGTTGAGTCTGTCGACGTACAGGTCCGTGCCACCGAGGCTGTAGTTTGCGCTGACTATCGCCTGCCACAGATGCTGCGTGACGTCGATGACAGAACCCGGGAAGTTTGCGTGGAACGTGACGTCGGCCGGAAACACGACGCCGCCAGAAGCACCGACGGTGCTCGGTGGACTGATGTCCAGGACGCGCGAACCGATAAACGAATCGCTAATGCTGGTCGAGTCGAGAGCACGATTCACCTGTGCGATGGTAACGTAAGGATAGTTATAGTTACGTAGGTGTATATGTATATGTATATATACATACGTATGTATATATATATACGTATATATACATACGTATATGTATATGTATAGTAGATGTAGTAAGAAATGTATTAATGTTTAGTACGAGAATAGTTACAATATAGTCGTGAAGATGCTGGCGGCCATCTAACTGGCTTGACGCCGGTCACGCCGCACAGTCACAGGAGACGTAGACTTACCCCGGTCTGGGCGGTAGTCGTGAGATTGTAGTAGTCGTAGGACAACGGGTTCCTGTACTCCTGCCGGAACTCTAGCGGTATGACGTCACGTCGGACGACCCTCAGAAGTATGGTGTAGATGAGAGACGCTGAAGTATAGAGGGCGCAGCTGCGGTCAGCATCGTGGTCACAGACACAAGCACGCCCGGCACGGGAGGTGAGCGCACATACACACACACACACCACACACACACACACACACACACACACACACATACACACACACACACACACACACACACAACACGCACACACACACACACACAACACACACACACTCACACACACACACACACACACACACACACACACACACACACACCACACACACACACCACACACACACACAACACACACACCACACACACACACACACACGCGCGCGCGCGCGCGCGCACACATACTCGCGTACGCCGAAGCCGAAAAAAATCGGATTTATCGTCAATGTTATGTCACTTATATGAGTTATAATCAATAAATTATTATATAATATAATAATAGTAGGCTATGCAACGCCTAATAGTAATTACTATATAGAATCATAGCGCGTATATGGCAGTATTCGAGTAGCGAGCCGGCACTTACGCAGACACTGTCCGCGGGGTCCCCTCCTGCTGTAACCCGGACCACAGACGCAGACGCGCTGGTTCCTCACAACACCGCACACCTCGCGGTTACGACCCGAACACTGTGTGTTGTCGACGCACACGACACCTGCCGGTGGAATCACCACCTGGCGGGCGCAGCGCTCTCCCGTCCATCCCGGTGCACAGCTGTGTGGATAAGTGTGAAAAATACAAGCGTTAAAGAGAGCACATAAATATCTTGATGACGAACATTAAGGGAATTGTAACACGGCAACTGTACAAAAGAATTGTAAAATTAAATATTTAAGTTAAAAGACAAAGAATTAAACTAGATAAGCGGTGTTTTACATATAATAAATAAACATCGCATGCAGCCATACATATATGAACACATATACACGTAGTATAGCACATATCGTTAAAGGTTCTTGTGCAGTCTTTGCCTGTTGCAGACAGAGAAATCAGCAGCACCGACTGACACCACTTAGGATATGTACCGACAGCGCACCTCACTATTAATTTCTGTTATATATATATATATATATATATATATACAGATATTATACATTATATATAGACTACGGTGGCTATAGTATAGAGGTGTTGGAATAGTCGCTTACCTGCACGCCTGTCTACCGAAGTCGTCTATGATGCAGTCACCGCGACCGTTGCAGTAGTTCGTCGGGCAAGCTGAAAGAACGACAACATAGCTGATTAAATAAATTAATTATAAATAATAATTAAATAATTATACAGTGATATCAGTGATCAGAACCGACCATCACAACCCATCAGAGTCCATCTCCAGAACTTTTGCATAATATGGCATACATATTGAACCCACGTGGGGCAGTACAGTGGGGCTGTGCACCGTAGAGTCCATCTAGGCTTCCTCTTCTTCACACATGGCTAGAGTCGATCATAGACACATGTACTCATCATAGAGTAATCCTATCGCAGACATCAGCTCGTAGCTCTCGTCAGAATTCTGTCAGACAATGATGCGTTTTTGACGCCATCTTGTTGATGCGGTTACTTACCGACGCAGGTACGACCGCGAGGCTGGTTTCCCCTGCTGGCCAGGTCGTAGAATCCTGGTCTGCAGACACAGCCGTACGCTCCGATAGTGTTAACGCAGATGGCATCGCGGTGGCAGACATTCAAAGATGGCCGAGCGCATTCGTTGAAATCTACATTATCAGAATGAAGACGACAGTTGCAGCATGAAATTCGACATGTGCGTGTGTATGTGTGTGTGCGTGTGTGTGTGTGTGTGTGTGTGTGTGTGTGTGTGTGTGTGTGTGTGTGTGTGTGTGTGTGTCTCGTCCGAACGATGTGTGTGTGTGTGTGTGTGTGTGTGTGTGTGTGTGTGTGTGTGTGTGTGCATGCGTGTTTGTGTGTGTGCGTGTGTATGCGTTAATTCTAACACCCAACTATAACCCTAGCCCTAACCCTAATCCAACTCTAACCCTAGCTTTAACCCTAACACTATCCCTATTCCGAACTTTAACTCTGACACTAACCCTAACTCTAGCACTCACTAACTACACTAACTCGACTCGCCGACACCCACCTGTCAGATTGATTCCGAACGTCAGAGGATCGACGTATAGATCCGTGCTGCCGACGCTGTAGTTCGTAAACACCAGCGACTTGACGAACTCGTTCGTGAACGTCTGCAGATCTCCCGGGTAGCTGGGATCAACGCCGACCGTTGCGTTGAGGACGACGCCGCCGCTACCGGCGTTCACCGTCACAGGGTCGACAAGCTTGTTCACGCTCGAGCCGACATAGTACGGACCGACGTTGGTGCTTTTGAATGCTTGGTCAATCTGGGGAGATAGGTTAGTGTAAAATAGCCATCTAATATACTTCTGAATGCTTGATTAACCTAGAAACACATGTTAGTGTTAAATAGCTGCCTAATATACTTCCAAATGCCTTAGCAACCTAGAGAAACATGTTAATGCAAAATAACAGCCTAATATACTTCCAAATGATTGATTAACCTAGAGAGATGTGTTAGCGTCAAATAGCTGCCTAATATACTTCCAATCGATTAATCAATATAGTGAGATATGTTAGTGTCAAATAAGCATCTAACATGTTTCTAAATGCTTTATCACCCTAATAATATATGCGAGTGATAAATGACATATATCCACTTAAAACAAGTGGAAGAACGAGCAGACGTCATGCTCTCTGAACAACCCGATTAGTAACAACGTGACAAATTACCCATTTCAAATATTTTACCCATTTCAAATATTTTACCCATTTCAAATATTTTACCCATTTGTTAATAGCATCCGTGGTTCTACTGGCTAGATAATAGATAATTTTTCAGCTAGGTTGGTGGAGGAGCAGTAATGGAAATGCTATGGGCATGAGAGTAAACGTGATACATACCCCGACCTGACCGGTGGTGGCGAGGTAGTAGAAGTCGTAGGTGGACACATTGGCCAGCACCGGTCGGTAAGTGATTGGTACGACGTCTTTCCTCACCACCTTCAGCATGATGACGTATACCATCGATGCTGTAAACGCGATGCAGACACACATTCATTCACGGCGTTCAAAACACGTTTGATATAACAGTGTAACGTATCATCGTGTAACTTAATAACACATCATGTAACTATCAGGAGTCTATCAATAGTCTATTGATATAGACTCCTGTAACTATGTATATTTCGATTTATCAGATCTATTTTACTTGTTGCATACACGGAGGAAAACACGATGACAAACGTTATAGAACATGATTACGATCAATGCACTGTCCAAGCTCTGTGCAGAGGATGAGATACAACTGGACGGTTTCCATGGTTACTTACGTCTACAGCGTCCGCGATTGTTTTGCCGGAAGTAGGAAGGTGCGCAGACGCACGTCGGGAATCCTCGGACCTCACCACACACCTCGTTGTTGTCGGCGTCGCAGCTGCCACCGTTACCACAGGGCGGTGGCCGGGGGACGATCCTGAGATTGCACATAGAACCCTGCCAGCCCTGGTCACAGCTGAAAACAGACGCGTGAAATGTTGATGCCAGTGGATTACACCAGATGCAGTCACGCGGTGCAGAGACACGATATGACATTTGGGTGCTCTCAGGCACTCTCAGCCTGGAATTTACAGGTGCTCCAAGTAAATGTCATTGTACGTGCACAAACCATTGATCCATGTGTGCGCGCGCTAAGAGTTGTTAAATGTGGCAACAGGTGCTGTGTATTGGCCGTCAGAGCCTGTTCAGGCTCCAGCAATCATCGGTGGGCGGAATTCTGGGGCAAACTCAAAGTGCCGTAGATCTCTTAAATGCCAGATTGTGTTCCTTTAACGTCATCACGATGTTGCGGATAAGATTGCCGATATACAGCGTTGCCTTATTAGACTCGCATAACGCTCAATCTATGATACTGCGTGATCACCACGCGAGTAAAGAATAATAAAGGGGCATATCGCGCAGAGATTCATCTACTTACATCTATGTAGGTTTGACAAACCGCGGTGTGACACTGTGTGCGCGCGCATACTCACCTGCAGTAGGGCTCTCCTTGAGCGCTGATGCGGCAGGTTCCGTGGTCGCTACACAGATCGGCGGGACACTCTGCAATGATGACACGCGGCAGTTAGTCACACGGTGAACAAGCAGAAATGTGTCGACCATGTGAATTAGAGAACACCACTAGTTGTGAGTATTATCAGCTGAACATAGTGTAAAGGAAAAGTGTGACAGCTCAGCTAGAATATTTACGTAGAACGGAGACAGCCTCTCACGCCCGCAGTAAAAGACAGTTATGAATTCGTTATGAATTCGTTTTTAAGTCGTTGTGGAATCCAACGACAATATATAGCGTAAACTGTGTGTACTGAACAACAATCGCACGAGACTGCATCGCGTGATGAAACACAGATCAGTGACTTACTAACAGCAAGCGTGCTAATTTATCATATGCAGAGACCGTGATGTATATCGGATACCCGCGGGGCACTTCCCGTATTATATATCTAGATCTGTTATATATCTATACGCTATATTAAATGTCACCTTTGCAGACGCGACCAACCGGCAGCGGCCGCTCCTGTCTCTGAGACACATCGAAGAAGCCTCTGTTGGCCTGGCACACGCAGGTGTAAGATCCCTCCAGGTTGATGCAGTCCGCATGGCGATCGCAGTCGTTAAGCAGTGGGTCCGCGCATTCGTTTACATCTGTGCGAAACCGTAATGTTAGATATTATACATAATTATCACCGTAGTCTTAACGTCACTGTGCTTTTGTGTCCTCCCTATCTTCCACCCCTCTCCATCTCTCACTCTCTTTCTCTCTCTCTCTCTCTCTCTCTCTCGCGCTCTCTCTCTCTCTCGTGCTCTCTCTTTCAGTTACTTGATATAATACATATATATATATATTTATTTATCTCAGGAATATATTATATTCAAATACATATCAGGCAAAACTTTACGAGAGGATGAGCGCTCTATAGATAGATCTGCACATCTTGCATCAATCAGAAAATCGATCGCGCCCTCACGAACGATCACAGCGGTCAATCAATAGTAATCGCTAGTCGCAGCAAGCATACCAAAGTATTGGATCTTGAAGAGTGGGTTGACGAACAGATCTGTGCCGCCTACGCTGTAGTTTGTGGATATGATCGACCTGACGAGGGCCTGAGCAACGTTCACGGCGCCGTCTTCGTACGCGCCGTCGACGCCCACAGTGATGTTCAACACGACACCAGTGGGCGCCACGTTGATGGTGGCGGGGTCGATAAGGCTGGTTACACTAGAGCCGATATAGTCAGGCTGTACGCTGCTGGCTTCAAACGCGCTGTTCAGCTAGAGAGAAAAAATAATGCGGAGTTAAAATAAAGAAACAAACTTTAGGAGAAGAAAAGAGGAATTAATACACAGACACAAGGTGTTACCGAGCACGCTACAACAGATTGTAGATTAATTGTGGTAAAGTATGCCATGTCCATAATTATCATAAACATTAGAAATCGTTGCTACGCTCGTGCATTAAATTCGCATTCCTACTTTCTTGCCGCCCTCTATTCGACCTTTCAATGAAACCGATTAAATAGGACGATGCGTCTTTCGCCATATCATAAATGATTAGCAATTAATAATTATAATTATAATTATAATTATAATTAGTAATTAATAAATAATTAGTAGATTTCGTGCGAGACGTCTTAAGCATTACTGTCCCACTTAATAGGATTTCCGAGGTCTGACTTACCCCGGTCTCTGCTCTCCTGGACAGCTCGATGAAGTCGTATGAGCTGTGGTCGCTGTAGATGGGCCTGTAGTTGAGCGGTGTTAAGTCTCTACGTACGATCCTCAGCAGTATCACGTACATCTTCGACACTATAGCGCGAGAAACGACGTCGACGACATTATTATCGACATTACTATATGACATCACGGAATTATTCAGATTGGCCAATACAATGTTCTAATTCGGCAAATGTATAGACGATAAGCAGCAAAATTTAAGTAGATGATTGAATGTAACAACATTAAAACACATCTGCAAAGAAGGCATATAGTAAACGAGATTATGCCAAATGCAAGGATGAGAATTGCCATATGGGAAAGGAGCAATGGGAGCAGTTACCCTCATGAGAAATGTAGATACAATCAATGGTAAATGGCGGTCACCTTCACAGAAGAGAGCACGCACGTGGCCCCCCCTCCCCCAACAAGAAAAAATAAGTTAAGCTACGCTCCTGCTATTGCTACTGATTGACGTACGTTGACAAGCCGTGCCCGGCTCCTTTCGGAAGTATCCAGCCCGGCAGAGGCAGATGGTGGCGCCACCTACAAAGCCACATATTTCGTTGTTGGCGACATTGCAGTCTCTCGCGTTTCTGCAGGCAGTAATCGTCGTCGGTGGCGCCTCTCTGATATCGCAGCGCGGACCAGTCCAACCGGCGAAACAACTGTAATACAAATTATTTCCATCACTTTCATTACTCAAATAGTATGTATCAACCATTCTATAGTGCTACGCCTGAGAAAAACACATTAAGAATTATTACCTCTCAATCTTATTCATACAGTAATGTGTATAAAGTAATAAAGAGTTTGGATAATATAACCCGAGGGAGAGCAGGTGTTTTACACTATTATTTATTAGTGCGGGCCTAGAGGTAAAGGTGAAGAGTTTTGCTACCATACCTGCAGAATCGACGTCCGTTAGTGTTCACTTGACAGTCGCCGTTGTTACTGCACTGACTAGCGAGACAATCTGTCACAATCAACAAGTGCCGATATTAAATTAACCCGTTCTGGCGTATAATTGACACACGTAAATACGTACGTGCCCATGGGTGCGTGCATTCGTACGTGCGTGCGTGCGTGCGTGCGTCCGTGTATGTGTATGTCTGTATTTATACGTGTATGTATCTCTTTCTGCAATGACTAACTATCCAATATGCTGTGTCTGCTTATATATAAAATTATTAAAGGGACAAGAGCTGACATTTAGGTGCTCTCGGGCACTCTCCGCTCGGGCTGGAACTCCGCCCAACTCATAGGGCTTGCTCACGCAGGCTAGTTTAGCGGTTAGCTCACCATAGCTGTCGCTATAATTGGGGGCCGCCCTATAGTTTTTGTCCAACACGCACTCACACATACATACATGCACATACACACCTAAATATCTATTGTAGCAGTGTCACTTACCGTAGCACACCCTGCCGGGGGCCGTGGTCAGTTCAGGGGAGGCGTCGAAGAAGCCTGGGCGACACACGCAGCTGTAGCCACCATGTGAGTTGACGCAGACGGCGTTGGCGCTGCAGTCGTTCAGCTCGCTGCGGGCGCACTCGTTGTAATCTGCAGAGAGAAACACGGAGAACCGTGATTGGCTGAACTGGTGAAACACTGCGTGGCAATTGGCTAAGCTAGTGAAACACGGAGCGGTGATTGGCTGAGCTGATGAAACACGGCGTGGCAATTGGCTAAGCTGGAAAAATACTGATCTGTGATTGCCTGAGCTGAAACACATGACGGCTGGCCTCGCAACATCACATGGGGAAAGTGAGCGATGCACCTAGCTTAACTTGAAGGAATTTATGTCACATAGGCTACTAGAGCCGCCGTATAGTGGCTTGCCTACCTGTGTAGTTGACAACGAATACAGGGTTGACAAACAGATCGGTTCCACCGAGGCTGTAGTTCGTAGATATGATGGAATTGACCAACTCCCGCGCAATATCGATTCCACTTCCAGCATACGCTCTGAACAACAGACACACAGATAAGCAATTAATCGATAGACAAGATAAAATATGAAACCAACCAGACCGTGTGTATACTATGAAGATTACGGTTAGAAACATGGCGTTTACAACTTCACAAATATTAGCGCTATGAAAACTGGACAACTTAAAAGTAACGGTCTGACAACGACAATGGGCATTCACGTAGGCAAAATATTTTAGCTCTTTAGTCTTTTTCTTCCTCGTTGGATTTCAATGCAGAGAATGCGAAGAAGAAGATAAGGAGCAAACGAGGAGAACATGACAGGAGCCGGTGAGAGGAAGAAGGACGCGAGGGCGACAGAGAATTAGATGGAGGAATGGAGTGGAGGCGGAGATGAGAAGGTTTGGAGTAACGGAGGACGATGCGGCCGATCGAAGGAGGTGGAGAAGTATCGTCAACAAGGAGCGTCAACCGCGAGAAACTAGGACCAAGAAGTAGAAACAGAGAATGCAATTAATGAGGAATATTTCTTCCCATCGCGAAATAAAAGGCGTTGTCGGTTGCATAACAGGACGGACTACGCAGGAGACGGTATAGTATGACCGATGCAGATATCGATGATAATCTCAGTAGGTTAGGCCTACCTGTCTGCGGCAACAGTGATGTTATAGACGATTCCCTGGTCGCCAGCGCTGATTGCAGTCGGGTCTACGATGGTGTTGATCTCAGAACCAACGTAATACTCGCGTATAGGCGTGATGTCTAGTGCATTTTCAACCTTTAGAAGACAGTAGAAAATTGCGAATTTAGTCGTCGATAGATTCACGTATACTTCACATCGGTTTACATTTATAAAATGAAATAGGTCATTAATCAATTTATTGATCCATCGATCGATTAATTAATTAATAGTGTAACAGTCATTATTACTCATTCTCGTGATAATGTGTTTGCTTGACCCGGTCAGTATAGGTGACGGCAAAAAAACGCTGCCAATTATCCTCGAAACAATTGCTGTTCTCAATGTGCAGTGGTCCACTTATAATACTCTCTGCTGTTGTAACGCGTGTTAAAATGTGAAGCGAATCGAATCTAACGGAAGACAGAGACGCCTAACTCGGGATATAAATATACTCACTCCAATGTGGGCTGTAGTAGTGAGGTCGACGTACTCGAACGATGTGACGTCGTTCAGAACTGGTGTATAGTTGATGGGTTCCACGTCTCTACGGACGATTCTCAGTAGCAACACGTAGATCATTGAAGCTGTCGTAATGAGCGTACAATATTATGCATCTATTGGATACATATTCGTACATACAAAATTGTAAACAAATATGCTATGCGTGTTCACGCGCGCGCTCACATAGATAATACACACACGCGTGCGCACATGCACCACGCGCACTCTCTCTCTCTCACACACACACACACACAAACACGGACACATACACGCACCACAAACACACACAAACACACCCACACGACACAACACACGACACACACACGACCACACACCACACACACACACACACACAACACACACAACCACACACACACACCACACACACCGGACACCACACCACGCGCACACTCACAACATAACACCACACACACTCACACACACACACACACACACACACACACACACTGCGCGCGCGTGTGGACGTGCGTATAATTATGCGCATGCACATGCGCCAATGAAACAGCTGAAATACGCGCGTCAACCTGACGCGACCAGTTTACGTCACGATGACGTCACATCCACCCATTCTCCGCGCCCGCAAACCTACCTCTGCAGGTGTCCTTCGCATCGCGCCTGTAGTATCCGTGCCTGCACGCGCAGACCCTGATGCCGGTGGCACTCCTCCTGCACTGCTCGTCCGGGCCGCAGTCACGCGCGCTCACGCACCGGGCGGGTTGTGGGGGGCGGACGATGGGTGGCCGGTCGGCACACAGTCGGCCCGTCCAGCCACGGAAGCACGAGCAG
>NW_014578744.1:35160-58729 GCF_000485595.1 Priapulus caudatus
TGTTGCTGTTGCGCGTCGTGTAGTTGTGGTTTGAGTCTCTCTTGTTGTTGTTGCTGTTGCGCGTCGTGTAGTTGTGGTTGGAGTTTCTCTTGTTGTAGTTGCTGTTGCGCGTCGTGTAGTTGTGGTTTGAGTTTCCCTTGTCGTTGTTTGTCGCTGCGTGGTGGTAGGCGAGGGTGTTCTTCGTGTGAATGTAAACAGTATTTCGTCGGGACGCCTAGTTGTTGTTTGCCTTGTTCTGGCTGTAGTTTGTCGTTGTGTGGTTGTTGTTGGCGTCTCTGTTGTTGTTGGTGTTGACCGTTGCGTGGTTGTAGTTGGTGTTTGTCTTCTTGTTGTTCGCGGCCGTGTTGTTGTTGTTGTCGTTGTTGTTGTTGTTGTTGGCCTTTCTCTTGTTGTCGTCTGTCGTTCAGTGGTTGTGGGTGGCTGGCGTGTGGTGATTACCCGCCGAGTGGATGTCGTTGGTTCCTTTGTGGTAGGGTTCGTAGTCTCTTTCGATTCGACTCTGGCATTTAGAGGCGTTTGAGCCGTTGTTGTAGGGGATTCGCGGGGTGGATAGGTGAACGGAATGGGCTCGTCAGAGGGCTGGCAGCTAAAATGGTAAACTCTCGCGGGGGATGGAAGATTTATCGTGATTCTACCACCTTCAGCGATGAATGCTTGCCGACTGCCATGAATCGTGAAGTCGGGATGAATGTCTTTTTCTGAATAAAAGAAAAATCGTTGATGCATGTGTTAGTCGTCTATGTTCTAATAACACCTTGTCTGTGTAAGCAAGGTAATAGACATCGTCGAGAAAATGACGGTGAACTATAAAACTGTGGTATAGTACTTGTAAAGTTACTGAAACTAGACAGCGTAAAATTAATACAAGAATTAATGTGCAATGGTGCGTGACGCTTATACTTCATCAAATTCGATTTCTTGAAACGCCTTTTCTTCTTTCTCCACTAAATAATGCTCTACTAGGAGTTGTCAATATTACTGCATGGTTTATACCAATAATGGTTAAAAGTAGTCAGTCGATAATTCAATTATCGCTTCAGTGACATATATATATATGCTACAGCTTATGACGCTGCAAATTAAACAAGGTTCTATTACGTATACGCAATATTGTCTTTATTTACCTTGCGTCGATATCATATCAACACTTCCAAATCTATTTATGCATTCGTAGTGAACCATTGAACACGCTGTAAATAAAATTAAAAAGCACAGTTACAAAATTGCTGCTTTTTATGTGCACAGACATTACACAATGCGATCATTCGTCATCGACTATGTATGGACACGCATTTTGTGACCGACAATGTTTATAATTATGCTAAGACTTCTTTAAAATTATTAAAAAATAAAACTATGGCAATTGATTAATGCGCTTTAATATTTCAAATACCACATAGAAATAGAATTTCATTGGAAAATAACATTTTAAGGTAAGTCTTAAAATTTGGTTAGGTAGTAATTCTAGTATATACTGCGCATGTGCAGCAGCTTGTTTGGCACATGAGTGGTTGGCACATGGTTATCATGGGTCACTCACTGATATATATATACGTGAACATAGAAACTTATTTGACACATTATTATATATATAGTTTGTATATAGATCAGTGTGATCACTGCGCATGCGGACAAGCGGTGGCTTGTTCAACAGCTTTGCTGTAACTTATGTATATGTATCGCGCAATTTTCCGATCTGCGCAATCTAAAGATTGCGCTGCGCAATCTCGAGATTGCCGCACAGTCTGCCGATCGGTAGATTGCGCAGATCGGAAGATTGCGCGTAACATATAGACTCTGTTACCTGGCGCCCTCTATCATCGATCTCTCTATATTTCGCCGATTGCATGGCGGCGTACCATGGCTACCACAGAAGTGCTATGCTACAAGACTGCCTCCCGCCACTATTAATAAACTAACGCCTACGAATAAACTATATGCTTGCAGCGAGAAGTGCTTCACATTATTTAAAACATATAGCACTTACTTTCATCGGCAGCATTTGGACAGTCGATGACGCCATTTCCTACTTTGTCGTGCGATATACAGGCGTTCGACCCTGGTAGGCGTATTCCGCAGTCAAATTGCCATTTCATGCAAACTGTGAAGTGAACCAATGTAAAGAAGTGTCAGTGAAACAAGATGTTTGCCTTAAAGTGCCGCGACACGAGCAACTCGCTTTACTGTATATGCTGCCGAACCCGAAATCGGGTTTTCATGTTAGAGAAACAATTTATTGTTAGAAGTTATTGTCGAAAACGGGGAGCACTCTATCTGATAATGCCAAGAGTGAGAGAGGGATCTAGTCAGGGGGCATAAAGCTCCCAGTCCCCGCATACGCAGGTATCATTGGGAAGGGTGAATGACCGATAGCCGCATAGATACCTACTATAGCTGCTGGATGCGGTTCAAACAGAGCAACAAAACCACTCTTCGTGTTGAGCATGCACGGAATTTTATTGAATCATATCGTAAGCTATCTATTGAGAGTTGTTCGGGGTGGCGCAGGCGTATAAAAGGGATACGTGCCGAAAAGTGAACGCGCACCGCCATGTCTAGTATATATATATATATAGCATCACAGCACGCGCATACGACCGATTTTTTCTCCTACGACGATAGATAGTTTTAGCGTTCCAAGTTCCTTAATCGTGATAAATGGCTATCATGCACGCATATCGATTATTGATTTATATATATCGATTATAAACCACAAGCAATTAACTTAATTATTAACCGGCGCATTCGTTTGAACGTTGAATGCATCATTATAATTTTGCTTGCGCCAAGTGCTATTGAATCAGGGCCGAGCCACGCGCTGTGAGTGTGTATATAAATTATACAAAACGCCTGCATGCTTTATAATGGCCGCTAACTTTCGCTTTCATGCGGCAGTTCGCCGCGATGTTGAACTATTCTCCACTTTTTTGAAAGAAATCGCCTGGTTGTCATTGTTCGGGCCCAGCCGCCCTTACTGGGTCACACACAGCTGCCTGCAAAGTGCAGTGATGGTAGGTAGAGAACCACTTTTACTGAAGTTGCGGGTGTGGGTGCTAGCTCGTACAGGTCCGCTGTTATACAGTTCGTGTACCCAGACATACACCTTGCTACCCTGTAGAGTGCACATGCTGAGACTGTCGTGGAGGGAGAAAGATCGAGAAATATATAGATAAAAAGAGAGAGAGCGCGCGCGACGGAGAGAAACACACACACACACACACACACCCACACACACGCACACACACACACACATGTATATATATATATACATATGATTACTTACCCCGATTTCGTACTCGTAGATGAGTCGATTGTAATGAGGAGAGTCGGGATTGCTGAGTTCGGCCGTGTATACTAGTGGCGTCACGTTCTGTCTGACGACCTTCAGTAGTATTATGTACTGACTGACACCTGCAAGAGATAAAAGCCAGCGCCCGTCACAGACATTAACCCTACCGCTTACTACTGTGTATGCGCGAGATACCGTGTATAAGGGAGAATATGACATGGCACGCGTTACGAGAAATTCACAACGAGGAATGATAACAAGAAGAAAATAAAAAAACATGATAATGGCATTTGATGAAATCATGCAGGAGTGAATAATAATATTATTCTATAAAATAAAATAATATAATTCTATTATTATTTACTCCTGGTGACATGTGCAACGTTACAAGTTGCGGTGTGTATTTTTCCAGGAGCAGCCACGATGCGATTAGGGTTCTGTACGTACCCATGCATCTCTCCTTGGGGTCGGTGCGCGAATAGCCTGGCTTACAGGTGCAGTAGAAGCGACCCGTTCTCTGTAGTTCTAAACAATATTCGTTCAGCTCGTCGTGACAGTCGGCGTTCGTCGTGCAGCCGATTACCTGAAGCAATGAGCATGCGCATTGGAGTGCTTTTCAACGACACACCACGCCGTGTGCTGAATCAAGGAGCCGTTGTCAGAAACATTCCAAGCAGTTATGACTACAATAAGTCCGAAATGGCACAACCTTTTGATGAATTGTGATGAATTTTTTCAAATTAATTAATGAAATCAATATTATTAATCATGCTCGATTGTTAGTCTTCATGCGTTTGTAACATTGAATTCCGTTACTGTTCATTAATAATTTTATTGAAATCGTACGCAGATCGCTTTGAGGTTTCTCGTACCTGTGGTCGTACGGTAGCGATTGGCGGCAGAATAACCTCCTGCGTAGTCGTGGGTATAGTTGACGGCGTCTCCGTGGTTGTCGTCGTGGTTTCCTGCGTCGTACCCTCTGTCGCGCGTGGAGTCACTGGCCTGCCTGGGCCTGCAGTTGTACCGCCGATCGTCACGCGTGTTAGCGGTGACTGCGGGCGCACGGGTGGTCGGGGAGTAGGGAATACTCCCAAGGTCACGACCTCTTCAATGTAGCCCTCGGTCGTCGGTGCGGATGTTGTTGTGGTCGTCGTCGTCGTCGTGGTCGTTGTACCCGGGATCTTAACAGGCAGCGTGATAAGAATGGGTCCTGGCCTCTGTGTTACCACAGAGGTGCGCGTGAAAGGTGGTTGGGTTGGTACCACAGTTCTGTTGACCTCAACGCGAATATCAATCGGCCTGACCGTAACTACTACTGGTTGTCTAGTAGTTGTTGTCGTCGTGGTTGGTCTTGTCCGTGGTGTACCAGGACGAACGGGCGGATGTGGCGTTGGGAATAGATCCTTGGTCACCGTTTCATCAATGTAACCTTCTGTAGTACTCGGAGTTGTTGGCCTAGCTGTTGTTGTGGTGGTTGTTGTGGTTGCTGGTGTTACATTAACGGGGACCGTGACAAACACCGACCCTGGCCTTTGTGTTACCACAGATGTGCGAGTAAAAGGTGGTCGGGTTGGAACCACTGTCCTATTGACTTCTACTTCAACAGGCGGTGGTGTTACCGTAACTACTACTGGTTGTCTAGTAGTTGTTGTCGTCGTGGTTGGTCTTGTCCGTGGGGTACCAGGACGAACGGGCGGACGTGGGGCGTTTGGCGAATAGATTCCGTTGTCCACCTATTGGTCATGGGAGGGAGGTGTTAGACCTTACTGTAGTTACTCCGAGTTGTTGGCCTAGTGCTGTATGCTTCGTGGTAGTTGTTGTGGTTGCTGGTGTCTACATCTAACGGGGGAGCCGCTGACAAAGACGACAACTGGCCCTCTCGTGTGTACCGACAGATGTGCGCAGTGAAGGTGGTTGGGTTTGGTACTAACGGTTACTTGGTTGACGCTCAACGCGAATATCAAATCGCGCCTGACCGCTAACTACTACTAGGTTTGCTAGTATTGTTGTCGTCGTGGTGTGGTCCTTGGTCCCGGTGGCGTACCAGGGCGAAACGGGGCGGATGTGGGCCGTTGAGGCAGAGGATGCCATTGGGTCGCCGCAACCGTTCAGGATCAGATGTAGACCGGTTCTGTAGTACTTCGAAGTTGGTTTGAGACTAGCGCGTTGGGGTTGTGGTTAGTTGTGGTGTGGGTTGCCTGTGTTTACAGTTCAACGGTGGGACCGGCTGACAAACGACCGCCCCTCCGCCTTTGGGGGTGTTACCGAACAGATGGTGACGAGTGCAATGGTGGTTCGGGTTTGGGGAACGACTGTCCCTATTGACGTCATACTGCGAACAGCGGTGGTGTTCGTAAACTACTAACTGGGTTCGTCTAGTAGGTCGTGTGTCGTCGGTGGGTTGGTCTTGTCCGTGGGGTAGCAGGAACGAACGGAAGGCCGGGATGTGGCCGTTCGGCAGATAGATCTGTTGGGTGGCACCGGTTTTCTGCATCACTGGGTAACCCTTCCGCTAGTGACTCGGAGGTTGTGAGCTAGGCGCTAGCTGTTGTTGTGGTGGGTTGGTTGTGGTTGCCTATGGTAACATTAACCAGGGCACCGTGACAAAACACGAGGAGCGCTGGGCTTTGTGTTGTACCACGAGATGTGCCGGAGTAAAAAGGTTGGTCGGGTTTGTACCCCCACAGGCTGTCTGGTTGACTCTCAAAAAACGCGGAAGTATCGAATCGCTCGACGATAACGTACTACTGGTTGTCTTGTAGTGTGTTGGGGTCCCGGGTCGGTGGTTGGGGTTGCTTGTCCCGGGTGGGTACCAGACGAAATCGGCGGATGCTGCGTGGGAATGAGATCCTTGGTCGCAGCCGTTTTTGCATCAATGGTAACCGTTTCTGTAGTACTTCCGGAGCTTGTGGGCCTAGCGGTGTTCGTTGTCTGGTTGGTTGTTGTGGTTGCTAGGGTTGGCCCATTCAACGGGCGGACCGTGGAAAACCCCCCGGACCGCTGGGGCCTTTGTGTTACCGACAGATGTGCCGAGTGGGGAAGAGGGGTGGGGTCCGGGGGCTGTTGGACCCCTGCTCCTATTGACCTCGCCTACGTTCAACAGGCGGTGTGTTAAAAACGATTGTAACTATCGTTACTCGGTTGGTCTAGTATCTGTTGTGCGTCGTGTTTGCGGTTTGTCCCGTGGGGATCATCCGGAGAGGACGACCGGGCGAAGGATGTGGCGGCTTTGTGGGAATAGATACTTGGTCCGACCGTTTCAGATCAATGTAACCCGTTTCCCTGGTAGTACTGCGGAGTGTGGTGTGGGCCCTAGCGTGTTGTTGTGGGGTGGTGCTGGTTGTGGGATTGCGGGGGGTGTTACGAGGGTGGGTGGAGAGCGGGGGGACCGTGACACAAGCCACCGACCCTGGGGCCTTTGTGTTACCCAACAGAAATGAGTGCGGAGGATAGAACAGGGTGTTGGGGGGGTTTGGACAGAGACTGTCCTATGTGGTGACCGTGTGTCTAACTGGTTCAAGGCGCGAGCGTACCGCGGTGGGGGGTGACTACCTTACCTGGTTGTACTGGTAGTTGCTTGTCGGTCCGTGGGTTGTGGTCTTTGTCCGGTGGGTTACCAGGACGAACGAGCATGGGGCGACGTGCGTTTGGGGAATGAGATACGTTTTATTGGTCACGCTTTTGTTCATCAATGTTAACCTTCTGTAGTACTCCGGAGTTGTGTGGCCTAAGTGAGCTTGGTTGGTTGGGGTGGTCTTGTTGTGGTGGTGCCTGGTGGTTACCATTTAAACGGGGGACCGTGACAGTGGAAGACCGCACCCTGGCTTCTGTGTAAGCTACACAGATGTGCGAAGTAAAAGGTGTCGGGGTTGGTACCGGGAAACAGGTTCTGGGTTGAACGCAGTCAAACGGGCGAATGATCAAGTCGGCCGCTGACCGTGAACACTACTCGTGCTCTACGTAGCTTGTTGTGCGTCGTGGGGGTTGGTCCGCTAGTGGTCGTGGGGTGGTACCAGATCGAACGGGCGGGAATGTGGCGGTTGGGATAGACCGTTTGCTGCCCGGTTGCATCCAAGGTACCTTGCTGTAGGGTAGCGTGCGGAGTTGGTTGCGCCGTAGGCTGTTGTTCGGTGGTGTTGTGTGGTGTGGCTCGGTGTTAACATTAACGGGGACGCGGGTGACAGAACCACCGCGGACACAGCGGTGGGGCGCGGTCTGTGGTGAGCGGAGGGAAGAGGTGCGGGTGTGAAGAGGGTTTGCGCGGTGGAAAACAACTGTCCCTATTAACTTCGGTAACCGTTCAACCCGGACGGTGGGCGTCACCCGTAACTAAGGCTGACTGGTCGTCGCTTAGTCGGTCTGTCGTTGGTTCTCGTAGTGTTGGGTTGGTTGTCGGGCTTGATGGAATGCTGTGCAATGTGCCTGTGAAAGCGGATGGTAGGAAGATGACAATTTGGGCCAAGCGGTGCGTGTCCGATCAAATCGTTGAGTGACGCTGGGGGACGTCCCCAGATGGGGTGGTTTATACCGTATCGGGATGGGGATTCTGCGGTTGACGTCTTTGAAATTATTTGATCATCAACATCTGGAGTCGTCCTGGTACGTACTGGCTGTGCTGGAAGTTGTAGTTTGTCTTTGTGTAGTTGTGGTTGGAGTTTCTCTTGTTGTAGTTGGAACGTCGGGTGAAGGTTGTGGCTGTTGGAGTTTTCGCCCCTTGTCGTTGTTTGTCCCGGGCCGTGGGCGTGGGGGTAGGGCGAGGGGGTGTGTTCTTCGTGGTGAATGTAAAGGCAGTAATGTCGGTCGCCGCCCTGAAGTGTGTTGTTTTGCCTTGTTTGCGCTGTAAGTTTTGTCGTTGGTGTGGTTGTTGGTTGGCCGTCTGCTGGTTGTTGTGCTGGTGTTCGACCGTTGCGTGCGTTGCTAGTTGGTGTTGTCGTTCTTGTTCGTTCGCGGCCGTGTTGTTGTGTGTGTCGTTGTTTGTGGTTGTTGGCCTTTTCTCTGGTTTGTCGGTCTGTCGTTCAGTGGGTTGTGGGGGCTGGCGTGTGGTTGTATGTTACCCGCCCGAGTGGGATGTCGTTTGGTTTCCTTGTGTGGTAGGGTCGTAGAAAGTCTTTTCGATTGACTCCTGGCATTGAGAGGCGTTTGAGCCGTTGTTGTCCGGGGATTCGCGCGGGGTGGATAGGTGAACGGAGAATGGGCCGTCAGAGGGCTGGCAGCTAAAAATGGTAAACTCTCGCGGGGGATGGAAAGAGATTTGTATCGAGTGAGTTCTACCCTTCAGCGATGACAATGCCTTTGCGACTGCCCAATGAAATCGTGGCAAGTCCGGGATTGGAATGTCTTTTTTCTGAATAAAAGCAAAATCGTTGATTGCATGTGTTAGTCGTCTATGTTCTAAATAACACTTGTCCTGCTGTAACAAGGTTAAATAGACATCGTCGAGAAATGAACAGTGAATGTATAGAAACTGGTGTGTATAGTTTGTGAAGTTACTGAAGACTAGACAGCGGTAAAATGAGTTAATATCAAGAATTAATGCGCAATGGTGCGTGACTCTTATACTTCATTCAAATTCGATTGTCCTGAAACGCATTTCTTCTTGTCTCTCACAAAGATACATGCGTCTACTAGTGAGTTTGGTCCAATATTACTGGGTGTCATGGTTTATACGCAATAAGAATTGGTTAAGAAAGTAAGTCAGGTCGATAATGTCCAACTATCGCTTCACGTGACCATATAAATATAGATGCTACAGCCTGTAATGACGCTGCAAATTAAACAAGGGGTTCTATTTACGTATACCAATATTGTCTGTTAATTTCTACCTTGCGTCGATATGGCAAGTGATCAAGCACTTCCAAATCTTATTTATGCATTCGTAGTGAACGCATTGAAGCACGCTGTAACTAAATTAAAAAAAGCACGGGTTATCACAAATGGCTGCTTTGATGTGCACAGACAATTAACAGTGCCAATGCCATTCGTCACCTTGACTATGTTCATGGACAGGAGGGCAGCGAACCATTTTTGTGACGACACATGTTTAATAATTATGCTGAAGGGACTTCCTAAAATTATGATAAAATAGAACTATGGGCAATTGATTAATGCGCTTTAACGTATTTCAAATACCACATAGGGAAATAGAATTCATTGGACAGTAACATTTCTAAGGCGTAAGTCTTAAAATTTGGTTAGGTAGTAAGTTCTAGTTATATACTGCGCATGTTGCAGCATGCGTTCGTTTGCACATGGGTTTGGTTGCGTCACATGTATCATGGGGTCCACTCACTTGATGTATAGATATTAGTACGTAACATAGAAACTATTTGACACATTATTATTTTATAATAGTTTGTATAATAGATCAGTTGTGATCACTGGCGCATGCGGCCAAGCGGTGGGTCTGTTCAACAGTTTTGCTGTAACTTATGCTATATGTATGCGCCGCGCAATCTAAGAGATGCGCGGGCGCAATCGTCGAGATTGCCGCACAGGTATGCCGATCGGTAGATTCGCACAGGATCGGCTAGAGTTGGCGCGCGTGCGCAAACGGTAGAGTTGCGCAGGATCGGAAGATTTGCACGTAACATATACCTGTGTAGTACCCTGGCGCCCTCTATTGTCGAATCCTCTCTATATTTCGCGCGGATTTGCAATGCGGGCGTATACCATGGCTTCCCCGACAGAAGTGCTATGCTAACAAGACTGGCCTCACGCCGACTATTAATTAAATAACGCCGTACGATAGAACTAATATGCTGTGCAGCAAGACAGTGCTGTACATTAAAAACATATTAGCACTTTTACTTTCCATCGGCAGGCGTTTGACATCCGATTTTGACGCCGGTTTCCTACTTTGTCAGGTGCGATATACAGGCGTTCGACCTCTGGCTAGGCGTATTCCGCAGTCAAATTGCCAATTTCATGGGCAAATTGTGAAGTGGAACCAATGTTAAAGGGCGAAGGTGTCAGTGAAACAAGATGTTTGGGCCTTAAAGTGGCGCGACACCGAGCAACTCGGCTTTAACTGTATAGGTGCGCCCGAACCCAGAAATCGGTTATCACCCTGTTAGAGAAACAGATCTGTTATTGTTGAGAGGTTATTGGGGTCGAAAACGGGGAAGCACTCTATCTGATCAATGCGAACGAGTGAGAGAAAGGATGCTTAGTCAGGGGGGGCATAATAGCTCCCGCAGTTCCCGCATACTCAGGTATCATTCGTGAAAAGGTGAACTGACCGCGATTGAGCCGCAATAGATACACCTACTAAAGCTGCTGGGATGCGGTTCAAACAGGCGAGCAACAAAAACCACTCTTCGGTGTTAGAGCATGCACGGAATTTATTGAATCATATCGTGAAGCTATTGTTTGAGAGTGTGTTTCGGCGGTGGGCGCAGGCGTAATAAAAAGGGATACGTGCCGAAAAGTGAACGCGCACCGGCCATGTCTAAGATATAATAGTAGATATATTAGTATAGCATCACAGCACGTGCGGGGGTGTCGCATACGAACCGATTTTCTCGCTACGAACGATAGATAAGATTTAGCGAGTCCAAAGTTCCCTTAAGTCGTGAATTAAGAATGGCTGTCCATTGCACGCATGATCCGGATTATTGATTTATATTAATCGATTATAAACCACAAAGCAATTACCTTGAAGTTATAACCGGCGCATTTCGTGGTTTGAGAGTTGAATGCATCATTGATAATTTTGCTTGCGTCAGAGTGCTATTGAATCCAGGGCCGAGCACGCGCTGTGGAGTGTGTATATCAAATTATTACAAAACGCCTGCATGGCTTTATAAATGGGCCGCTTAACGTTTCGCTTTCATTGCGGCAGTTCGCCGCCGATGTTGAACTATTCCTCCACCTTTTTGAAAAGAAATCGCTATAGCGCGCTGCGTGTTGTCAGTTTGTTCGGTCACCCCAAGCCCGCCCTTACTGTGGGTCACAGCTGGCCTGTTGAGGAGTGCAGTGATGGTAAGCGTAGAGAGACCCTTTTTACTGGACAGTTGCGGGTGTGGTGTGCCTGAGCTCGTACAGGGTCCGCTGTTATTCAGTTCGTGTCACCCAGACATCACCTTGCTCCCGGCTAGAGTGGCACATGCGAGACCTGTCGCGTGAAGGGAGAGAAATATATAGATAAATAGAGAGAGAGATCGCGCGCGACGGGGAGGAAAAGATAAAAGGACGAAATAAGACGCGACGGAGATCGGAGAGGAGAGAGAAGAGAGAGGAGAGAGAGGAGAGGAAGACGAGAAGAGAGGAGAGAGAGGGAGAGATAGCAGGAGAGAGAGGAGGAGGGAGAGAGAGAGAGAGAGAGAGAGAGTGAAAGACAGAGAGATAGATATAGATAGAGAGAGAGATAGATAGAAAGAGAGTGAGAGACAGAGATATAGATAAAGAAAAAAATATATATATATATAGAGAAAGAGAGATAGATAGAGAGAGTTAGAGACATATAGATAGATAGAGAGAGAGAGAGATAGAGAGAGAGAGAGACAGAGAGAGAAAGAGCGCGAGAGAGAGAGAGAGAGAGAGAGAGAGAGAGAGAGAGAGAGAGAGAGAGAGAGAGAGAGCGAATAATAAAGGAGAGAGGGCAATCAAAGTAATGTAGAAGTAAAGGGAGGGAGGGAGAAAGATAAACTGAGCGAGAAAAATATATAGATAGACAATGAGAGAGGGGGATACAGGGCAAAGATATGTATGTGTGTGTGTTAGTTAGTTAGGTTGTTAGGTTGTTTGTTTGTTTGTGTGATTATTATGTGAATACTAATGTTCCATTATCTTCCTCCCTGACCAAATACATGATTAAACATGCAGAGATTGCTACCGACAAGCATAAATATCGATTGTTCTAACTTTGGGCGTGTCAATAACTTTGTGCGGCTATGCACGCGTTCGTAAGATATATGGAGATAATTACTAGACATAGTTAAAGTAGATGTTAGAACCCCATTGAAAACAAATTTTCGTAATTGTTTCTCTGTTATGCCACTAGATTAAAACCCGGATGCAGTCGAACTACAATTCCACATAGTGAATAATTATAATTGTATTGAGATCGCATGCCAGAGTGGCATTAACTCGTACATAGAAGCACTGTGTCTCCTATATGCGTGGATGGATAACATACTGTTTGTGCACCTAAATTAAATAATAACGTCAATGATTTTATTATACAAACGCAGATGCAGCGTTCGGGCTCGCGGATTAATCATAGCTTCGTATGCCATGTTACCGACAGTATGCACAATCTACAAAGAACAATAGAGTT
This sequence comes from Priapulus caudatus, assembly GCF_000485595.1. Classification (NCBI taxonomy): domain Eukaryota; kingdom Metazoa; phylum Priapulida; class Priapulimorpha; order Priapulimorphida; family Priapulidae; genus Priapulus; species Priapulus caudatus. Next base: position 47,727 of record NW_014578744.1, read on the forward strand.
CATGGGCCAGATTCCAACAATTTAGCTGTCCGTACCCTCTGAGGTAAACAAAGTTTATGCCGTAACGTGACGTCGCGGGGGGGATTCAAACGGGTAGATTGTTTGACATGCAATTGATTAATTGTTTTTTGCCTATATGATCATTATATGTAGGTGGTCAAATTCATGGAAGATAGGGCAATGCATGCTTATATTAGTCTTCGCCACGCACAAAACCACGTTGGTGCAGAGTATTAGAAATAACTAGGTCTAATATTACAATCTCTGGGTCTAACCAGTGCAGGCCAAACACGAGCTTACATGTTAATTACGTACGCGCATTGCTTGCTTTCAAATTAACGCTATACACGAACGAACACTGCGCGCTATATTCACCGGAGCCTCCCATATAGCAGGTTGTTTACTCTCAGTGAGAGCCAAGAGAAATATTCTTAGACCATATGAAAAACTAGTAACTCTTTCTCATCGTTTCCCGCTGAAAGAATCGTGTATGAAACATTCATAGAACGGAACAATCTGGTAACAAACTCATGCAACATTAGTCAGCTTAAAAACTAGACTGGTTGACGAAACCGCTGCTAACCGGCTAAATACGAGCATCTGCCATAAAACAAACTTACTCTCATAATCGTTTATTAATTTTTATGATTAATTTTTATATATTTATATGATTTAAATAATTTTAGCATTGGTAAATTTGTAATTCAGCGGTCTCTATGTTAACTAATCTCGTAGCGCAGCCGACTTTGATGATCTACAAGATTTTTGTCACTTTAACCCTTTATTCTAATAATATATATTACTGCCTGTATATATTACGCACCTGCCGCACTAAATCATAGTTGTAATTAGATGATATTATTGGTGTACATGTATCTGAATGGTGCTATTCCTATCTTTGCAGGTAATCGTTGTCATTGTTCAATAAAGAAGTGACAAATACACTGCGTTCTTATTTTAGTAATCATCATGAACAAATAAACATGCCGCTCTTCCGCGTTAAATTCTAGCATGTTAACATCGTGCGCGAATGAACATTCTGAATTGTGAATCCTGAATGTGTTCGCTGCGCACGTTGAACAGTTCCACTCACTCTCGTCGGAGCCGTCTGCGCAGTCCATGTAGCCATCCTGGTACCTCGCGGCGGGTATGCAAATGTACGGCGTGCTCCTACACGAGTACTCGTCAATGCCGCAGAAGACCGAGTAGTCCTGCTCGTTCTCAGAGCGCTGCCTCTGCTGGAAGCGTCGCCCCTGTTGTCCGCACGCTGCAAGGAAGCCAGCAAAACGTCACGTGACTACATGCACCAATCACACACGCGAGGAGAGCCGACGAAGCGGACAGATAGATAGATTGACTGATAGAAAGACGGGCTGAGAGACTGACAGACGGACGGACGGACGGACGGACGGACGGACGGACAGACAGACAGACAGACAGACAGACAGACAGGCAGGCAGGGAGACAGACAAACAGACAGACAGACAGACAAACAGACAGACAGACAGACAGACAGACAGACAGACAGACAGACAGACAGACAGACAGACAGACAGACAGACAGACAGACAGACAGACAGACCGACAGACAGACAGACAGACAGACAGACAGACAGACAGACAGACAGACAGACCGACAGACAAACGGACAGATTTAAGCATGCTTAACAAATTTGCATTGAATAATCTAGGCGTAGTAGGCATTACTATAGATGCTGAGCCAGCAGCAACGATGCTACTACATGCATCCGACCCTTCTGCAAAGGCTGTACTATCCTAAAAACAATTCAATACACGCGGAAATACTGCGTATAAGCGTAGTTCATCAACATAGAAGAGCTCACAGGATAGACATATAAACGAGAATTACACGAGAATACACGAGAATATACCAATAATTAACGTACAAGGAGAAACGATCAGGGTCATTATTATTATTGACACCTATAAGCATACAAACAAGAGCGTATTAAGAAAGAATATACCTTCTTTATACGCTCTTGATACAAAGTATAACCAGTAGCGCCCCCCACGACGTTTCTCCCGTCACACGTAAGCGGGTAGTATGGGCCTCTAATTTGCGAGACGTAAAAGAAATCATTTCGGTCGAACATAAAACTTAAAAAACGAGGCGCCTTTGTAGCTAGGAAAGGTTTCGCATTAAGCAAACACTTTGCGGGTCGTAAAATTTGCAATGAAATCAAATGTGCTACGACTCATCACTTAGTTTCTGGGTAACGTGGCGTGGGTTCTGAAAGGACGAGAAAAGGAGAAAGCGCGCAAGAGAGAGGGAAAGAGAATGAGAGAAAAAAAAGTACAAGAGACGGAGAGAGAGAGAGAGCATGAGAGAAAGAAAGTACAAGAGAGAGAGAGAGAGAGAGAGACAGCGAAAGCGTAAGATGGAGAGAGAGCACGCGCGCGAAAGAGGGAGAGAAACAGTGAAAGCAAGCGAGCGAGCGAGTGTGCGAGAGAAATATGTATACACACAGAGAGAAAAAATCATAGAGAAAGAAAGAGAGAGAGAGAGAGAGAGAGAGAGAGAGAGAGAGAGAGAGAGAGAGAGCGAGAAAGCGATAAAGACAAACCCGGAGGCTAAAGGCGTACACCTCTGCGAGGCCGTGCCTTTATGGGCAAACAAGCTCCACCTGCTACGTGTATGAGTGACTCAAATGGGCAATGCCCGCCAGCGAATACTATGCGTCTTACTAATGCTAAGGCGTCTGCAAATACGGGGATGAGCATGCACGCACTGACAGTAAGACAGGATCATTCGCGTTCTCAGAACCGAAGGAGCGGGAGAAGGATATATGATCTCATTACACAGTAGCGCCATATTTGGGCATTGAAGGTGCTCTCTATAAATGTTTTTGCCGCCCCCACACCGCTCCAACTACATCTTGTTTTACCACATATAACATGTCCTATACAATTATTACGCGCCATTTTTAGATATTTACATAACGTGTTTTGCTCATTTCTTAACGAGAAATCTCTAGCTCCTGCAGGAATCGATTATTGATTAATCAACACGCAGAAGAGTAATAACAACAGAAAACAATTGAAATCTATATCGAACTGGCATTTTTACGCTTTGCCTTTGTAATCAATCTAGGATTTTTGTCTAGTCATCATGCAGTAGCCAGACCCGCCCAGTAGAATTACGTCTGCTATTGAAATTCGGGATCATTTTGCAACCGTCACAAGTAGGCCTATGCGCTGAAATTGACGCTTAAAGTTATTAAACATTGATTTTACATTAAAATCAGGTGAGCTGGCCCAATCTCTGACAAAGAACAGAATTGAGTTAAAGTCGATTTGAACATGCCTATTATCGAGGATGTCATTACTAAAACAGCTGACTCGTGTCTGCTCATCGTGATTGGCTTCGATTTCTCAATCCTCGCTCGTCTATAACTTCTATGTATTAAATAATGTAAAAAGCCAGCCATCGCTAGAGTAAGCGTTCCATTATAAACGCAGAGAATATAGCCCAGCCTCACGCTGAAAGACAATCTATGTAACTTAACCGTTTAAACACTCGTGAGGTTGTGTCAATAATCTAAAGTCATAGTACTAAAAAAATAAACTAAACAAAAACCTTGCATTTATTTCTTTAATTTTTTTCCCATGTTTTGCGATAATGTAATTGGTAATATGTAGACTCATAATGTTAATAGATTTATATGGCGCTTGGGTATTTTAGGTAAATTATTTTATGATTTCATGTTATAAGTATGGAAATCGAAAAATTCTAGCAATATCCTTTGTTACATCGCTGAATTGTATAATAATAGCCTGTGCTTAGGCTGCCCAACCACATTCTGTGTTTTAGAGGGGAAATCGAAATGTGTTTACTAAACACTTAAATAGCTATAACGCTTCATTGAATTTCATTTGTAAGAATTTATTTTTAAAAGTACTCTAATACTCATGCAAGTAACATTGTAAGTAATAAGTAATGCGGCTTATATGTGTTTTGCTTTTCTAGCTATCACAAGCATGGACACCCATCTCGTCAATTACAGGTAAAGCGAACTATTACAACTACTATTCGAACTAGACGAAAGGGTTGCGAATTCCCTTATCGCATCCTAAATACATAATTCATGAAAACCTTCTATATTAAATCCAAGCACATATACTCTTCGCGCGCGAGAGACCACTGCGTGCAGATTGCCGTGTTTTGCCAATTAAAATGACAGTGACTCGCGACGATGAGTAGAACAATGCTGTCACTGTGTCACGCGTACGTGTATGTCGCAAATCAGACCTTAGTCGCAAATCATCGACGACGCGACGAGGACGCCCTTCGGTGTGTGCGCCACCTGCGGCAAAGTCGCTCGCTCTGTCATGGTGTATGCAGATGAACGAGGCAGCTATGTGTGGCTGCTTCTTGTCAGCCTGTTCTGCTAGCATCTATGACAAATACGACATACGCATATACGCTCTCCTATGACACTATTTGTCATAGGATGATTCTTCCTATGACAAATATTGCTGTATGTGTTGCGCGCATCATAGGAGTTTAGGAGCGCTATTATGAACGCAAGCAGTGAATTTGAGCTGTAAAGCGGAACGAAGTTGACTCGTCAATATTTGTCATAGGAAGAATATTCCTGACAAATAGTGTCATAGGAGAGCGTATATGCGTATGTCGTATTTGTCATAGATGCTAGCAGAACAAGGGTGTTTTTGTAGTACGTACATATTGCTCGTCGCTGGACAATGAAGTGACCAGTTCGTGAGAAACACGTTAGCATGCTGGTCGCTACGATGCTCGGACGGGCGGACATCCTTGTTCGTTGGACGGCCCCGCGTTAGCCAATGCCACGCGAAGTCAGCACGTAGAAAGCAGGCCGTGTGTGTGTGTGTGTGTGTGTGTGTGTGTGTGTGTGTGTGTGTGTGTGTGTGTGTGTGTGTGTGTGTGTGTGTGCGTGTGCATGTGTTTGCGAGATAGAGTGTGTGTGTGTGCGCGCGCGTGTGTGTGTGCGCTCAAAAACAGAAGGCCGGCCAGCGCGGTGAATCAAATGACAAGCCAGCGCAAGCAGACGGGGTAGGCCTACTACTTATCGAATTTACTCCGACGCTGACTCTTTTCGTCGTATTTAGAGCGAAAGGATTATTCTTATAGGTACATATAGTACACGGCACTGATACATTATTCTGTCGGTGTATTTTCGGAACTATGAAGCACGATGTTGTGCCTCCAGCACACTCTTTCGCCCGGAACCGCGACTGCGAGCTATGGAACACGGCATGCATACAGCTTACAGTTATATTGTACCAATATAAGTTTACAGTTACCAAAAAAACACACAGTAATTTGTGTAAAAGTTACAAGCGTCATCATAATAGACAGCGAAGTGAATAATAAACATTAACGCACGTGCCCCTGCACGATTGGTTATATCATTGCTATTGCGACGTAGTACCCCTTGTGCATAAATCGTATACACTTTACCATTTTGTTAAAAAATACTCGGATAAAATACATTGCAAACCTCTGCTCCGTAACTATATCATTGTGTGATTAAACCTTAAACCGGAACATTCTAAAAAAATAACAAATCGGGTTTCATTTCAATACCAAAATTTTAACCAACATTTATTCCAATATGAATTGCGTAGTCTCACAGCTTTCGCTGTTTACTGGATTCTTATTATTCATAAACAAACAAATAAATAAATAAATATATATAATAATATATATATATATATATATATATATATATATATATATATATATATATATATATGGCCACGTTTTCGCCTTTTTCGCCCAGGGATCGTTCTAACGTTCTGCTGCCGGACACGTCAAGCATCAATCTAGGCTATCACAACATCTATAGCGATGCACAACGTAAGCGGATGAGACACGAGATGGACTGCAGCTTGCCTGTAGCTGCAAGGCGACCTGCTACTCGTGGTCACGAAATCTCCTGCGAAAACCATGTCGCGCCCTTGGCATGCGCCTATCCGCTACCCTAGCTAGTCCAGTCCCCGTCTCACGAAAGTGTATATAGTCTAAGCATCGAGAACGAATATAGACCGAGTACGGAATGTTCTCGTGCGCGGACAGCAATTCCTGGCATTCTACCCGTGACGGGTACTGGAGTGTGAGAGAATGCACATATTCCTGTATGCTAGTAGGACATACCGCCGCTAGCAAGCAGCAGCCGCTCCCTACAACCCGTTCTCAATCGACGACGAATCGGAGAGTAGGTGCAGCGTTATTGCACCACATGTAGCAGGTTCGTTGGCAAGCTTGTCAGCGAATGTGATAGATGAAAAGTTGAAATTTCGAAGACATTGTGGGTAGTGGCAATCACAGGGAATGTCTAACGCGAGAAAGGAAATAAAGCATTAATTGCAAGGGTTCTGCCCCTTGATAGCGGCCATCTTTCACAGAGTGACCTCTGGCGTTGGCATGCGCGTTATTTACATCGAATATACTCGTGACGTAAGATGTCTTTCTGTCGGAAAGAGCCACAGTTCACGCTCTTGAACGTGACTACTACCGCTAGGCTCACGCCACATTCGATTTAGTTTCACAGAGTAGATGTCAGGGTGTACAGTGAAGTCATGCTGACGTAATTATTTCCCGAATAAACGAGAAAAGGGGCAAAAATAGAAAGACGCCCGATGACGATCTATACATATATAGGACACCCGTGTAAATATGAAAATAAATGTAGAAAAATGTAATATAGTGCTAAATTTCAATCAGCAAGTTTTCGAAAGTATATCTCTTCATCAGGCTGTAAAACGACAACCATGTAAAATAATATATATATATATATATATATGGGCGACAGTTGTTCGCAGGAGCGGGTGTACGGTTAGCTAGCGGGCTATATTCACGTAATTGCGCGGCGGCTCTCTTGAATTCTTGAATAGATTGTCATACGACCTTGATGGTTATAAGTATAACATAATAGACACGGAGATGCGAACTGACTTTCTTTGACTATCCATATAATAGCTGCTGGCTGTTGATTCGCGCATGGTTATAGGCGTGGCCAGTACAGAGATACTCGCACGTGAATCACTCACAGCGCCATCGCCGCGTGGCGGTGCATGCATGCACCCGTTCGCGCATGCGCTGTGCTCGACCTTTCACGTACCGTTACACGAATAATACCGTTCTATTCGCGGCAACGACTCTGCGTTGCGCCTTAGAGTATGTCAGCGCGGGCGTTTTTTTCACGAGAGAAGCAGGCAAGGTAGCGCATTGTTATGTTGACGTCGCGGGGCACTAGACGTCGTCCTTGGCGCATGCTGCACGCTCATGCACCGCAGCGCGAAGTGCATGTAAAAGCCTCGCCAACGCTGCGCCTCGACCACACCCCGTATACACGGAGGAGAAAGGCGGTCGTCGTGGCTCGCAGATGCTGGCGACCTTCGATGCCTGAGGGGTGACGGTAGAGCGGCCCGAATACCGACGCATTTAGCCTCTGCTTTTACAGAAATGCCACAGGAACAGCACGGTCGAGTCTACAAACCGGAGAGTAATTATCGAGTGCGATTTGGCGTAATTGAACGGTGTCTTTCGCGGGGTGTGTCACCTGTTAAGGGCAACGTAACCGGAAAGCAAAACTCCAATGCTAATTAAATAGTAATAGCATATATTACCAGGCGGCTTTGCATACAGCACGTTAGCAGCAACGTCTGGTCGTTGAGTTCTCCATGAAAACAACTAAGCTCAGCATATAACTGGTTAACATATAGATGGGCGTACGCCTTTATCTGTCCATGTTACTTACGCTGCTAGATATATAGATGTAATTACGCAATAAATGACTGCTTTGACATGCATGACCGAGATACCGCGGTTACAAAACATACGTAAATCCATCCGCCTCCGTATACAAGGCCATCCCGCGCAAGTACTACGAAATCTTAACGCTAAGCATTACACCGATCATGTATAATTTCGTAGGTTTGTTGCTCGTTTCGGATTTTACAACGACGCTAAATTATCACTTTGCCTCTCTCGCCACCAACGACAAGTGCCGAATAGCACGCGCCAGGCTTGCATATCCGTACATGGTGCATATACGCGCTTCTTCTACGTAAGATTCTCCACCGCGCGTATGCAGGTGTTACATTATATACCCTGTGTTTTGTCGCGAGAGAAACCGCCGCCGCCACTAGGTTTGTGGGTCGAGAATGCACTAACTCTCGCTCGATCCCATGCAGACGCCGCCACGGCGCACCGCGGCAGGTTGGCGTGAGATTTCGCAGCTACGACTCCGGTTTACTCTTTATACACATCAGCAAAGATCGAATTCACACGCATGCGTGTGTGCCGCCGCTACAGACCGCGTGCGATCTCACCGCCAGCATGTTAGCGGAAAAAAATCGCGAATACGAATGCAGAATTTGGCGGCAAAAGTGCCATTTTAAGGTCAGTCGAGCGAACACGTTCTGTATAGCGCACGCGCTTCAGTGGAATTATGAGAGATTAGTGTCCGATACGATCATATTTATTCGCGCTCATACATTCCGACAAACGCGATGTCCTTCGCTATTCAGGAGTTCGGGAGCTAAAGTCGACATGGAACATGAAATGGGCGCACGCAATATTATTTTATGTGATCACCTGCTGGTATTTCAATATTATTTGTAACGACTGAAGCGCTATACCTGACGAGTAGAAAGAGAAAGTCGAAACATTACGCGATTTGATGCACGGATGCTGGGAGTGACACTTTATTCGTATTTCTTTATTCTAGCATCGATTTACTCGAACGCACGCCCGGTCTCCATGTATATAGCTATCATGCTATCAGTCATTAACATTTGCTAAGGTTTCGAGAATGTTAAAAGTAAATTGGATTCAACTAAGCTAGGTGATACATGCTACGGTCAATGATAAGAGATGCAGGGATTCGTCGGGAAAGCTAGAGTCTGCGTGTAAATCGTATTCGATTGTCGAGTCTTTACTACCCCAAAAACAATGACATCACAATATACATCATGACACATGTTTGAGAGCGAGCGCGAGAGCGAGCGAGAAATAGTTAACGCGCATAAAACTATTTATTAGCCTTGTGTGGTGGCCTGAAGCCTAACGAGATTAGTCATATTTTGACTATGATATAACACGCTAACGAGAGGCGTGAGACGCGATAAAGATTAAGAGTTAAACGAGTGCGGCATTCACAACGATATCAATTCCCGATTGACCGCTTATTGCCCGAAGCAAACCATCAAGTGAAATATAGGTTATGGAGCAAGCGATTTAACGCGTGAAAGTTATTAACGTATGAATAAACATAACAATGATCGACGCCGCAAAGGAACACGTTAAAACCTCTCAGGTGAAGAAAAATTCGCTTTTTGATATGCGAACGGTGTAGCGCGAACGCTACTGAAGCCGAATGCACAAACATTAGTCATTCGCCTGTCCTACATTTCGGCAATATAGGCCAAACATTTAGCTTATCAAACACAGCATCACATGTGCGCTGATGACGTATTTCACAACGAGTTATACGGAGTAAATATATTTGAAATTGAATTCGTGATTTTATATCGCAACTGCGAATTTCACTCCACGTATAATGGGGCAAAGGATGAACCGTACGACGCAACCAATAGCGTGGATAACAATCTGTATAACGTATCCGATACTGTAAGTAATAACCAGTAATAATAAGCACAGACTCTGACAAACTGTACGGCATAGCAGGCAGTATGACAAACTGAATGACAATGTAGATAGTGTGACATTCCGTATGATATATACCAATGAGTGTGACCCCTTTTATGACGTAGCTGGCAGTCTGACAAGTTGCAGGACACAGCCGTTGGAGACATTCTATGTGACATAACTGACAGTCTGACAATCTGTAGAATATAGCAGATAGTCTGACAGACCGTATAGTGCTGGGTGAGTGGTTGATTAACGATATGCTATTGCCTAGCGCGAGCGTCGTCCCTAGAGCGAGTTGCCCGTTGTTTGTTCGTTCAAGAATTTTAATCGGGGAAACAAGCAGAGTTAACCCCCTCTCTCTTTTTCTTTGTCACTCTCTCTGTCTCTCTATATCTATCTATCTCTATCTATCGCTCTGTGTGCGTGCATCCGTACGTACGTACGCGCGCGTGTGTGCGTATCTNGAGAGAGAGAGAGATAGCAGTGGTATATATCTATAATAATCGAGAGATTATGCAACCAAGAGGCATATACAAAATATACATGGCGCTAATTGTGGACTCATAGGCAGCTGTGGCAGCACACTGCCTGTTTGAATGGCTGTAATGACACTATGTTTTTCTTTAAAATTTAGAACATAAAAGCATATAGATAGATCTTCTACGCTATATAGGGAACAGTGAAACGTCTAATCAGTAAACTGAGCACGAGCGATCAGCTATGGCGTTCAGAAACCTTATTATAGAAAGTGCTCGACGTATACGTGTACTCTGTGACATTTGTAGTGGAGACTCATTTATTATTTGATACGGTGCATGTATGAACTCAAAGGTAAGGCTATTTGCGTGTCATATCTAATCCCAGTATTACTACGTATATAGTCTGCTATGAGTACAGGGGGGGGGGCGGGCACCGGCGGCTGGTAATTATTTCATTTAAGTTTACTTTAAATTTCTCATGTTCAATTAAGTTGTTTATTAGCATGTACTTTATCTATGGCTTGAGTGCAATTGTAAATCATTCGTCTGTGAATTGAGTGTTGCAGACGAGAGCGTGTATGTGCCACCTAGGCCACTACGTTATATTATCATTGCATTCCTTCAACGGACTTTTATGTCGTATGATAAACACTTGTGCAGGAGATCCTATATGCATTTAGGTAATTGCAGTATTTGATCTCCACCTCCTCTTCCATTCCTATACACATACCCTACATACATTAGGATTACTACAAGGAGGCACACGTAACCATACACCCGAATCCCCCCTCCTCCAACACACACGCGCTCACGCATACAAAAATTCCCACATGCGCGCACACGTTCTCTCTCTCTCTCTCTCTCTC
>NW_014578745.1:0-24970 GCF_000485595.1 Priapulus caudatus
AGCGCAAGGGATGAGGAGAGGAGAGATACGCGAGGAAGAGAGGCTGGAAAGAGAGAGAGAAGACTAGAGAGAGGAGAGGAGGAGAAAGAGAAGACAGAGGGAGCGCGAGAGAGCAGAGAGGAGTTGAGAGACGAGATAAGCAAGGATGAGAGGGGAAAGATGAGAGAGTAAGACGAGAGAGAGAGAGATTTGCTCTCCGTTGAGATGAGAGAGAAAGAGAGAGATGACGAGCGAGCGGAGACGAGAGAAAGATGAGATCGCGAATGAGAGCGAGAGATAAAGGAGAGAGAGAGAGAGATATATACTAGTGTATGATTTTCCTTGGTAACTTACGGCAAATGGCCCAACCTGCAATTGTCATTGGCCTGCAACTAATGTTGCTTTCAAGGTTAACTAGGTCTTTAAACATCTTCATATATACACTCGGTAACTTTCATGGTGCCTCCTTGATGCCAGTGGTCGGGGGGGATTTCTGGGGGTTGGTGTTATTTTATATGTAATAATATGGTGAAATGATAATATATGAATATTAAGACATTTGATTAATATTAATGAATATAATATAGATATAGCATATTAATTTATCATTATATAATGCTTTCCATGTCCACGTTTCCCGCGTTCCTAGGCTTCACCAAGTCCCTATGTCCCCCAACGAGTGTTATTTCTTAAAAATGTAATGACTTAAAAAACAACGGAAGCTACAGAAATTGCTTAAAGAATTGTGAGCAAATGAAAAAATTCCGTCTGTCAACATATTGTTGCTCCCTAAAGCTCTACCACAATAACCGACCAAAATAAGCCGATGTCTACAACATAGAGCGGAATGTAGGGAAGCTGGCTCGCTTACCTGTGATCGCTATAAGTGGCTGTAGCGCGTGAGTTACTATGTACACCGGCTTGCTGCTAAGCTCTATTGGCAAATCATAATATTATAAAGAACACACACAACACTCGGTATATCGTATTCGCAGTGATATCTCTTTATATGTACTATGTATAATTTCCATATAAGAGTATGCGTCGCTACACTAGGTTACGGCGAGCACGATCATAGCCTTACTATGGCCCCTAATGCTGCGGCTCGTCCGTTAGTATGCAAATTGATGCAATAATACTTCTGTAGTCGTTACTGCGTGTCTATCTCTGTCTGTATCTCTGAATGTCTCTGTCCTCTCTCTCTGTCCAACCAGCAGATTTTATACCCAAACTGAGGATACGCGTACCTATTGTTTTGTCGGCAACTGCTAACGCGCGACCGCCTATAAATTGGTTGCCCCACTACTCATTAGCTCCAGGGTCATTGCTTTACACAGCTAAAGTATTAAGGGTTGAAATTAGATTGTTATTAATGGTATCCATCTGGATACCTATGTATTTAAATCTAGTATCCCCCAAAAGATCTGGTCTCCCTTTTTTATCTACTAATTTAACATTAACATTTTGTACACTGTAAGTCGGTAATACGATTTCCAAAGAGCCAAGAATGGAATTGATAACACTGGCAGTAATTAACAAAATGATAAAGAAAGAACACTTTTAATTGGTACACAACAGTTTGTTTTTAACTACGAGACTAGCAGAAACTGCAAGAACTATGTATTATCCTCACTGAGACAATTTAATATCGCAGTTTTTGAGGGATAGCTGGATAATCTCAAAACCAGTATCCCCGATTTTGCTTTACTATCGAGGATCGTATCGAGATATATCGAGCCGAATAACAAGCATTCGAAATTCTGTGTATCCTAAGACACAAATTCTACTCTTCCAGAGGATATCGGTAGATACAGCCTAATTTAGATTCACAAGAAGTAATATAGGGCATGGGGTTTTCGTTAATGACCCATAATTGCTAACAAATAGAACAGGGCATTACCATTTACCTGTTTGATTTTGACACGCCAACACATCCAATTCATTAGAGCTTTAAAACAGATGGCGCAACCTTGCTAGATGCTGTTCCCCAGAATATGATGTTGCATGTTGGCAGCAGGAGCGTTGAAAGCGTACATGCTCTTGATGAGTGGCTGTGAGCACCTGTCTTCCTCGAACATGGCTCCTGCTCAGCGATTGCACTTCCCAACTGCAAGATAGCACTGTCCCCAGAAGCTTTGTGCGAGAACACCATCTCTTCTGTGCAAACCTCACATATTGCTACCATATATGCTTTACTGTAGTTCAGAATCTTCAATTCTTATTGTCAGATCCTTACAAGAGCCATGCAGTACTAAAAGAGCAGGCATTAAATTGTTGGAGCAGTGATGTATTATGTAGCAAGACAATTGAATAATAAAATTTTAGTGTTCATTGGGATGAGTACGTGTGACATTAAGACTACCCAGAAGTTGTGTGGATTGTTTAAGCATCGATTACAGAGAAGAAGCATTAGGTTAGGCATAAGGAAACATTGTGTTATTACCTGATGAGAAATAGGACAGGCTTCAATAAATGTTTATTGCTTTGTCCTCATCCACATTTACTCTGTGTCTTTTGTAGCACTTTCCCATAAAACATTTGCTGCCTTGCTTGAGTGATGGTGCCGCAGGTGACTGCTGTTCTTCCTCTTCTTTCAATATAGACCTGCGGCCCTAGATCCATTTCCTCTCAGCATTTGCCAGTTGCATCAAATGCGAATATACTTCCTCGTCAACCGTCATTGTGCAGACAAGATATCGCTGGGTGCAGCCCTTCTGCAAGTGACAATATAAGTTGTCAAAAATAAGTTTTCCAAACTAACAATATTTTCAAAGTAATTGGCTGTGATATTTTCGGCAACCCGATACTTCTAATGCTACCGATATTTGACTTTTGATGATGTTTTCCGATACCCATATATTCTCAAGCTTCATATCTAGATGTATCGGACTCTTTTTTTTACAATGAACAAGCTAAGAGATAACTGAGAAAATTATTTTCCGATAGCAAATCACCACTTTTACCCGAACATTAACAGGTAATCCCCATTTCCTGTCATTCATCATGAAGATGAATGAAGTTTCCAAAATGTGAGTATACGTACATGAATATGTACACAAAAGGTAGCGCACGGAGCTAGTTTGGATGCCAAGAGAATCCCGGCGTGTGGAGCACAGTGAGCTCAGTGAGCTTTAGGTCTAGCTATTGTTGTGCGCTGGGCCAGCGCGTACTGTCGGTTATGCTATTTATGAAAGCCTGTTTTATAGTTATCGCGGTGTCGTTATAACTTACGATGCAATCAGTCGAATAGCAATCTGAGGCCTACCTATACGGGTAGGCTGCATGACCAGCCATCATTCATCCTCAGGTGATATAATATCCTCTTCTGTACTGTAAATCCCAAGTAATCATAACATGAGTAAGTCAATTTCGTTGCTTACACAGCAAGTCTAGAAACTTAAAGTAGGAGTGCCCAGGAAACTTCTGACCAGAGACATAACTATCCGTGGAATCATATTTTTAATAGCTTCCGGCGTTCCTGCCGCGGAACGTTTCAAAACAGTTGACGTAACCCAAACATTTTTCTTAATTTAATTTCTGCCTTACAAGCATCTTAAGAACTGCTTCCAATCTAGGAGAGCACTAAAAACCGTTTAGATCCACCTTTTGGTTCCACATTGACATAATGAAAAAACAAAACCTTCATCTATATCAGCACAATTTTTCTGATCTCATATCGGCAGGTAATCATACTTTTAGCATTGCAGCATTATCTAATTGTACTCGGTTCCTGTGAATATATTCCAACAACTAACAACAATGTCCTACCTCGCTTGAGTGATGTGCCTGTTAATGTTGTTTCGTCCGCCACGAGTGAGTTTGTTATTACGTACGTCTCGACCGCGAACTTTTTTCAAGTTCCACCTATGTTGCGGTTCCAGCAGGAAATTTGAAAAGTTGAATCCCTTGCCCCCTAACATAAACATCATAAACAATAATTTTTAAAAGCAAGTCACAATGTAAAAGGATCCGTTAACGTGGAGCTTACGGAGCTAAGTGGAAGAATGTCTCAGGCTCGACCTCGGCTATTGGCGACAAATCCCAGAATGGGTTGTGATTTTTTCCACTATAAGGTGTTGATGGCGCGATACCTATTAAATAAATATAATTAGTTCAGTTTAGTCTTTCTCGCTGTTACTGCAGAAAAGTGAAAGCACTAACAAACATGTATGTATTGTTAACCAATGCATTCATTACTTTACAAACGTGCAATGCCTCTAGTGTATGACTGTTGTGTCAGTCATTCATAACTTTAACTTTGGAAATGAAATACATCGTAATCTCATAATACATCGCTTTTGTAATTATTTATTAATATCGTCAACGTTTGAATAAAATGAGTATGTAAATGAAAGCTACTAAATACTGATTAAACATTGTCTAAATGAACATGACAACTAAACAATTACCTTTTGAAACTGGCGTTGAGCGAAAGAATCGCTCCGGAGTTCTCGCAGGTGTTTCCACAGCTGCAGATGTAGTCGGAGAAGTTGGCCTGAAACATTTTACAAATGAACACATTGTAAAATACGTCCTATATGTGCAAGTTAGTGATCACAGATGACAAACACAATAGATCATAACATATAATTGCTGTTTCATATATTTGTGTTAATTATAATTAGTGTTATACACTCTTAGTAATATATGTTTAGTAACTTTACGTGATCATATTGGAAATTTGTTCCAAATTTCGTTTAGGATATATTAAAATATAATTTGCAATCGTTTCGTAGCTGCCAACATCTATATACCATCTGTCTACCCTATACGCGCATTCGTGTGTGAGAGTACATAATTGTGCATGCCCCCGAATTAGTAGGGCCTAAGTGCTGAAAGAAAAAGGGTCAATTTCGCCCTAGCCCACCCGCCCACGCTATAGCTCTACAATTAACTGTTTCACGTCGTGAGACCAACGTAGTGTAAAGCGAGAAGATAACTTTTGCCTAATTTCCCCCATGACCTCTGTCTGAGTTACTAACCCCAACAATAATTCTAACCCTAATGCAATCCTAACGAGCCTGGTCATGCAGACAGAGGCCAGGGTACATAGACCCTGTGTGCAATACTAGCATAGCTCTCTGCACACAGGCTATACGACTACCAACGTACTGGAAAGCGAAAAGGTAGGCCAAAGGTGTGGCTAAGCTCTACACATGGAAATAGATATATATATACATGTTCGACACATGTTTATATACACGGCTCTACCCGTGTAGACATACGGCTACACAGTCCGTGCAGTACACGGGTATAGTACGTAGGCATACATGCAGTGAATGGCAAGCTACCTCCACTAATGTAGGTCCCTTACTACTGTTACCGTAGGTCCTTTACTAATGTAGGTAACGAGTATATAGCATCATCAAATTGTATGATCAAGAACGAAATAGGCCTATGTCACTATCACTATCAGTATCACGACCAGACCGGAGCGTAGAACGTAAAAACGTATGCAGTTTCAATAAACATAATAATATGAACAATACTTACGCAGCAGCAGCTGCAGGCGCAGTGATTTCACTAGCAGTGGCGCCGTGATGCCTTACGCACCCTGATCAAGGAAATCGCCATTTTGTGAAATTCCCGCGATTTCCTTCACCCTTTGCAACTCCGGAATGTCTCTGACATCTAAACGAATGCGATGCTGGACCCGTTTAGGTTTATCTCCCGGCTTCACTGGATGTTGCCGGAAAACTGACATTGTTGTTTGCTCACGACTTTACTTTCTGGGCGCTTGTAAGTCGCAAACTCGCACGCAGTAACCAGTTGTGCTGCCGGCCTAGCCGGCCGGCCGCAGTAAACGTTTGAACGTAGGCGTACTAGCTGTGCCATCTGGCGACTTCAAAACAGGTTTGACCAGGCCAACCAGCGGTCTATCGTTATGTACACGGACTGATAATCCACTAGCTCTGGACACTTGTAGTAACGATGTGCGATCGAGGGCGTCTCGTCGACTTGTCAAACAGCTACGTTACACAATCTTCGGGCGCAAGCAACACGTACACGTACGTCACACGCTGCACTGGTTATATGCATACTAGTGGTAGTAATGTGGCTTGGCAATGCTCACAAGCAAATATAGTACAGTTGGTACAGCCACATATCACACTAAGACACAGAGAAACAGATCTCACTCATGCACCTTCGTCTGTTACCTATCGCCTATGTACACTATATTTAGATTCTAAAGCGTTCACTTCGGTGTACGCCCCTGTGTGAGCGTATCAGGGCCGCGAGTGCCTCTGACGTAATTTGGTTGGCTCCTCCTCCCCAAGTGCATGTCGGCACAATGAGCTCCTCATTTATCCATAATACACTTCGATGGCCGCTCTGACTTAGTTCTCCTCCTCGCGCCACAGCGCCTAGTGAAGTCGCCCTCCTACCGTAGTCCCTTTAACTACCTCTTTTTCCATTACTGCCCTAAGGTATATTCTTACAGGGTATCGTTTGTTTTCCATATCTGATTATTCTTCCATATTCTTCAGATTTGATCATGACTTCCATCTATGATTGCATTCGACAAACAGACATTCCTCGGGACTTCTTAAATCCAGTCAGCTGACGATCTTTTACTAATCTTATTTTCATTCCTTATTAAAATCAAAACTTATATTTGCCCCAGATAGAATTCCGCCCAGTAGCCCTTTGTGGGGGTAACTATCTACATTCTTCTTACCCATTGTTAATATTGTTCTGCCATGCTGCTTTAAAACATCTTTCCAAACAACAGTTGGGCATATTTTTTCTTTGCTTTATTTTATTTCCGACATTCCCTAGTAGTGGCCAATCAAATGATACTTTTTGAAAAAATTGGACTTGGAAACAATCCCTTCGTCCACATCATTTCCACTTTTGGTTCCCCACATAGGGCGTTCAGTCCAGAGCTATTCTCAATTTCGACGCTGCGCACCTATAAACTTTTCTGACGTGTCAGGAACCGCGGTAAATACCCTCTGTCCATTTTCGGGTAATTCCTGGATAATTCTTGCTGATCTTTTTTACTTGTTCATCTGGTTGTACCCTTCCCCATATAATGAACAAAACCATTAGGCCTTTCTTCGCCAGGTCATTAATAAACTGTGTATTTGGATTTGGTAGTATAGAAAAAAGATGATTTAATTTGGGCAGTACTAAAGATTTCAGTACTATATTTCTCCCAAATGGAGTAAGATTTCTATAAGACCAGTGTTTTACTGTACGTTCCATTTCTTTAAATGTTGTTCCTTCCTATAATTTTTCCTTTCCCCTCCATCATCAGTGCTCAGATTTAATTGAAAATCTTTATTCTAATATTTTTAAAGAATTTCTTCCAGCTCGCATAATGGCATTGGCCGCTACAGAAACGTTCGCCTCGCGAATATGCTCACTGTTTTACCAATCCATTTTTACTTTGGTTTTTTCAAGGTTTTATTTTTTAAACCGGCAGCAATCTATCGCCTTCGCACGAGTAAACATTCTCTCCACAAACAGACTGCGTAAGGCTGATACTTATAAGATTCTGGCGTTCGCGCGGAGTGCATCCAATCGAAGATTCCGGTAGTTCATCCATCAAGGCAAATTGCTGAGAGAAGAGTATTTCAGTTTCATTTCATTCTTTATTCCTTTTATTATTGATATATTTTTAATCTACGCTGATAACTTTACGACATTTCTACGCCGAACACTCCACCATGACTATATCTCACGCAGGTATGCAGGTGCCAAGTATCTGTGTCGCAATCCCACTTGCGGCTCCATCTCTAGACTAACGCTAACAAAGATGGACGAACGCACAAGTCCTATTGTATAGCAACTACTCACATGATAGTCTTGACCCCACTCGAATGCTCTGAACACTGCTCTATTCCAGTTTTTGAAACATTGGTCATATTGAACCTCCGAATACGCCCCACACATCCAAATCTAACATCTAGTCCCCGATGCACTACTACAACTTCCCCACATTCAACATGACACACTCCCAAACCTGCCTCGGGCTTTCAAGCCTTTCCTATCTGTAGCCCTAGCATGAGACAGATCAACGGGAAAGTGGGTTCAGTAGTGATAGTGCGAATGGAGGTGACTGGGGATGATATGCGATTCTGCGTGAGTGTTTGACCCTAGGGTAGCGCGTGCCTGGCGGCGAGGTAGAAGTGGCGCAGTTGTGCGATTGAGCCGTGAAAATTACGCGCGTAGAGTGTGTGGTAATTGCTGTATTGAGGTGAGTGACGAGCGGCCTCCCTTGGTGGTTCTCGATGCAAGTTTTATTAGGATCATTATTCAATACATTCAATATACGGCCTTAGTTTTTTAGACTTAACATTTCTCCTTCACTTCCGGGCTTTAGGCTCAAGGCAAGTAACTTCAACTCAATCTCTTGTTTTTTTCGGAGTTCTGCAGCCTGAACTGTCATACGTTCACACACTGATACAGTGCCGATCACTAACTACTATTTTAGTGATCCTCTTGGAGAAAAGATCCAAGGTTAATCCAAAAAAATTTGTAAAACTGCAGTAAAGCCATCTGACCCAGGACTTTTTTCATTTTTCATCCTTTTTAACGCGTTTAGTATTTCAGTCTTTTCTAGTTTTCCTTCAAGTGGATTAGACTGTTCATGTGTAAAGACTGGAACTTGATAGTTTGACAGTAATTCTTTCAAACATATAGGTGTTGTTTCTCTTTTCGAGTAAAGCTTTTCATAAAAAAATTTTGTTTTCTTCAATTTATATCCTTTTGTTCAGTTAACAGGTAGTTCCATCTGTCTTTTTAATTTTATTTACTGATTTATTTAAAACAAATTTTTGGCTTCTGAAGTTTTAAAAATACTGTTGTTGGTCTTTCTTCCCCATGTTCCATCCATCTTAGCTCCTGGATCTGAAATTATATCCCTTCACCTTATTTTTTCTTAACTTTTCCAGGTCTTTTTTAGATTTATTTAGGTCTTGTAATAGCCTTTCTTTCTCTGTACCTGAGGTCCTATCCGTCTTATTTTCCATATCCCTTATTGAATTTGTAAGGCTTTTTTCTTCTTCATCTTTTTTCTTTTTTAACATAGACGCATATGCTATTGTTTTACCTCTGATGTTCATAAGCAACGTTTCAAAGAATAATTGCTCGTTGATAGTGAACTCTATCTCATCAGGATTTATATGTACAATTTTTTCAGGGTCATATGGTGTTACTGCATATTGTTTGATGGTGTCTTCAATGACCTTTTTTATAGTATCTCTGTATTCCAGAAATTTCTACCTCGTTTTTGATCTGACATATAAATTTCTATAATAATTAGAGAATGATCTGTTCTATATCCGGGTTCAATAGATGTCTTTTTTGTTTTTTCGGCTATGGTAGGGGATACTAAAAAGTAGTCTAATCTAGACTGTTTAATTGGATTCGTTTTTCTCCATGTATATCGTCTATCTTCAGGATGGGTTTCACGCCAGATATCAATAAAATCATGTTGATTAATCAAGTTTAGTACTCTTTCTCTAGCTCTGGGGTTATTTATGTGTTTATAGTTGTAAGTATCTTTTATAGGATCCAAAACCAGGTTCCAATCCCCACACACTATCAGATTTGGATTATCGAAACTTGAAATGGATTCACTTGTTTTTTCAAAAAATACTGGATCGTCTTTATTTGGCCCGTATATGTTTATTAATGTGGTTTTTAGGTTATTAATTATCATATTTAATGCTATATAGTTTCCAGTATTCAATTAGACCAACTCTCTCAGCGATAGGGTTAGGGCTTCATCGGGTAGGGACATACCCGAGATAAACTTACTTAACTTCCCATGTGGTCACCAGAGTAAAACTCGATTGGACGAGAAGTTCGTATAATTTCGAGTTCATGGAGTAGAACCACGTGAAGATACACTCGTCGTAATACCTAGGTGATATCAGAAACACTGGTACCTGATATTAGTACAAGGTAAGTTATCGAAGAGAAGCGATAAATTAGAGACAATTAATCAGGGTATATCATACACGCGCTGAACTTACATGTGATACAATGTATCAGAAGCGAGTGATCTTGAGATGAGAATTTCCAGATTAATGAAATACACTTATTTTTAGTGATTAAAAATCGAGGAACAGTTCTATTGCGTAAACAAACTAAATATTGATGTGTACGGGGTATTGGTTTAGTATGTGAGAGTAATCTAATATAAAGGACAATACAACCGTGGATACAATGTGATACCAATGTGAGTACCAATATAAATCTGAGGTTTATAATCATTATGTTGAGAATTGGGGAAATCGTGGTTAAGCACCGGAGAAATCGAAATCGTTCATTAGGCGGAGAAAATCAAAAATTATAAAAATTCCAGATGTGTTACGGAGCAGCCGATACTTTCAGACCATAATCCTTGTCCTAAAAGTACTTTAGGAAATACGTTGGCCTATATCGGTAGATCCACCTAGATCCAAACGTACACGCATTCTCATGTAAGAGAATTACGAGAGCTGGAGAAACAGCGCTACGTACCCAATAAAACTCACATGCATAGGAATTGCTTCGTGTCTGTACCAGCGACCTCGACCTTCAGAATAATGTCGACTACACCTGAGGATCCAATCGAGCACTGGCATAGAGCAAGCTTGACGAAACGAGATATCGCACTAAAGGAAAGTACAATGTTCGATATGTACAGCCTCAAGCATTACTTATACTACATTGCACACATCTGGAGTTCAAACCATGATTATCTGTGCAAATGTCACAAATTCAAAAACTGGGATCCTGGAGCTCAGTCACAAATAAACATCAACGTTAGCAAGAAGACATTTCTCGTGCACCTCAACGTCGGCACGCGCTAGTCTCCGGGGTGCACTCAGCGGTGGGCGGAACAAACCTATATGAAACTGTCTATAACGCTGCATCCAAAAAGCTAAATAAATAAAATATAGGGGTAATCACTTAGCTCTTGCTTCTGACTGCTCACCTAACATTAAGGTTCCCTGCTCTATGAAAATCTTCTTATCTTACATTTTTGCGCGAAGAGCTCGATGTTACATTTTCCGGTGTCGTGAGGCACTGCGGGATTTGACCTGCGCTCTAGCAGCCAATATTGAGTCAGGATAGGTCACAAGTACCAGTCATCGTTCATAACAATAAGTACCAGGGATACTAACGTACTATCCGTGTGTGTTTTTCGAGGAAATAGTCAAATCCACCCTGGCTCGCAGAGAACATAACCCCACCCACCACTGCGCGTTTTCATCTGTTTGCTGGAGAGAGCACGCTCGAATCTAATACTATTGAAACGGCACACCGTACAAGACCGGCCGATCCACTGCGCTGTCGCTGGTGACATATTAATCAACAAACTAGCGCTTAATTTCCATAGCAGAAAGGCACCGAGTAAATACTGTGACGGTAACCAATGACATATTAGATTAGTTTGCACTCTAGCGTACAAATGTACTAGAGAGTGTTTGTGTTGAGCAATAAGTCCTTCTGTTCGAATGCAAGACCTTACTTAGCAAATGAACGAGTACCCCTACATTCAGGCCGCGCCACACAGGCACACCTGTAGACCTGGCGACCTTAATGTGGCTTGTCTCACGGCTCCACTGTGACGTATCGCAATGGGCAGGGAAAGTGCTGTAGGAAGCGAATGGAAATCACAACAGCATCCCTGCTAAATACGTCAAAATGTATAGCTTTACTGGGTGTAGATATACGTTAGTTCAGCGGCGCGTTTACCAGCCCTGACCGGAGTAGTACTTGCTTGCATGTGCACATTTTATACGCCAACTGTTACTGTCGTTAACATACACTTCGCTGACCATAAGACTAATGGCGACACGAGCCTTCTTGCGCCGAGTCCAGAGACCTATCTCTTACCCTTGATGGTATCCGACTGCCACACCAGCAACCCATCACGAGCGAGCTAGAAACACATTTTCCAATCCCCCGAAGACGAAGCGGAATCTTTCGCATATTACCGCGGCCTCCCAAGGCAAGTGCGCCACATAACGGTATCGGTCACACTTCATAGGCGGGAATCTAACACGAGCGCGACTTCAACGAGGCGACACTATCACAGCATATAATCCCACACCACACCCAACACAACAGATGTCAGCTTCGCAACACACCTCGACTTGTTCGGACCCTCAAGCCACAGTAGCCAGACATCTGAACTGACGGTCCTCTCGTACTGAGAGCAGGAGTTACGTCCATTCGCACACAATGTCATCAGAGCACACAACACAGCTATCACGAAAACCACTAACCACATACTGCCCTCCACACGAACGACACGCGACGCGTTCCACTAAACACCCNGTATATTTTTACGTCACAAGTATACGGTGTAAAATTCGTAGTGTATAAATATGTCACCAGATAGCGCAGGATGCCGGTTTTCGTTCAGTCATATATTATTGCTCTTCACAAAATGAGGTATTTATACTGCTAGCAAACTAAAATAGTCTCGCACAAATTATTAGTTTGTGGAAATATTTTTGTTTGAAGCCGACCTTATATGCAATGGATCCCTACATCAGGCGCAGTGTGGCTTGTAGCATGTGCGTATCATGCGGGAAGTGCTGAGAAGCCAATGGAAATGACACTAGCATTGCTACATCAAAGAGAGATTACTGTATATTTGTAGCGCTTTAGCCCGACCAGTATTTGCTGCATGTGCACATTTTATACATGTACTGTTTACATACATTTAGCTCCATAAACTATGCGACAGACCGTGACTTTCNTAATATTTAAAGAATTTCTTCCCCGTCGATAGGCCATTGCGTACATAAACGTTCGCTTGAATATGCTTTACTGCCAACCATTTTACTATTGGTTTTTCAAGGTTTATTTTAAGCTCAAAATCGCTTGATAAATTCCAAAATAGTTTAAGGTATTATCTAAGACTTCTCGCAGTGCCATCCAAGAGAATGGTAGTATTATCAGCAAATTTGTGAGAGAAGATAGTTCAGTTCATTTATTCTCATTCCTTTTTATTGTTATTATTTTTTAATTAGTCATACTTAAATTTCAGCACATATTATAAATAAGTATCGGTGAAATTTGCGATCCCCTTGGCGGACATCCTCTTGCAATAAGTTAAAATATGAAGAAGCAAAATCATTTAACAATTTTACACGATGAGTTTTGAATGCATGCCCTGAAAAATGCTTATCCATTTTTGAATTTGATTAACAAAACCATAAAAAATCTAATGCCCGTGATATAAACTTCTAATCAACAGAATCAAATGCTTTTTCAAAGTCTATCTGTAGTAGCGAGACCAGGCCAACTGGTAATGTTACGTATATTCAATGATATCGTATATCATCTCGTATTTTCACCTATCAGCGGCTCGACTTTAACGGCTGGCCCGGTGCCAATGGCCACCTGAAACGGCGTCGGGCCACCTGAAACTGTCTGCGTGTTGCGTTGGCCCGCTGGGCCACCCAATAAAAATAAGGCCGTGGCTCGCGACCGGTTCTGGACGCAGGAGCGCTAGGCTACGCTGTCGCGGGCGTCCCGGACATCCAACTCACACAAGATCTTTGCGACACGTACACGCATGATACGCAAGCTGATTACGCTCTGCTGGATTGCAATGGTGTGTGTACGTGTGCGTGTGTCCATATGCGTATGCGCGTTGCTGCGGCTCGTGTGTGTGTGTGTGTGTGTCGTGTGTGGTGTACGTGCTTGGTTTTACTGGAAGCAGATTCTGAGAATATGTCAATCGCAACAAGAAACAATGGGCTTTACTGGCCTAATCAAAAACAGTAGTGCACCTGCCAAATCATTCGCTACCCATCAGGCTGTGTTCGCCGCTTTCGTTCCCCCCAGCGCTTTCGTTGCCGGCAATTCATTTCTCCACGAGTTCAAGACAACCTCTGAGTACATACCAGGAGTGTATGATAGAGAGGTGCGTGTAGGGATGATACGGCTGTGCGACAGGAAGGGTGTAGGTGGAGAGGGTGTATGGATTGATACCACTGTAGCAGACAGAGAGGGTGTTACGGGAGGGAGGGGTGTAGGGATGATACACTGTAGAGACAGGATGGGTGTAGGGGGGAGGCGGTGTAGGCCGATGATACACTGTAGAGACAGGGAGCGAGTGTAGGATGATACAAATGTAGAGACTAGAGAGGGTGTAGGGGGGAGGGGTAGGGATGACACTGTAGAGACAGAAGAGGGCTGTATAGGGGGGAGGGGTGTAGGGATTGATACACTGTATGAGACAGAGAGGGGTTGTAGCGGGCGAGGGTGTAGGGATGATACACTGTAGAGACAGGAGACGAGGTGTAGGGGAGGGGTGTAGGGATGATACACTGTAGAGACGGGAGGGTCGTAGGGGTGAGGGGTGTAGGGATGATTAAAACTGTAGAGACATGGGAGGGGTGTGCGGGAGGTGTAGGGATGAATACCGCTAGAGACAGGAGGGGTTGTTAGGGGGGAGGCGGTGTAGGGATGATGCACGGGTAGAGGACAGAGAGGGTGGTAGGGGGAGGTGCGCTTAGGATGATACACTGATTAGAGACAGGAGAGTGTGTAGGGGGGATTGGGTGTAGGATGATACGACTGTAGAGACAGGGGAGGTGTAGGGGAGTGGTGTAGGGCATGATACCTGTAGACAGGGGAGGGGTGGGGGGGAGGGTGTAGGGGGATGCATACACTGTAGAGACAGGAGGGTGTAGGATGATATTACTATAGAACAGGGTGAGGGGTGTAGGCGATGAATACACTGTTAGATACAGGAATCGGTGTATTGTAGTGGCGGAGGGGTGTGGATGATATCACTGCTAGATACAGGAATGGTGTTAGGGGGGAGGGGTGTAGGGATGATAACACTGTTAGATTACAGAGAGGGTGTAGGGGGGAGTGTAGGGATGATTACACTGTAGATACAGAGAGGGGGTGTTAGGGGGGAGGGGGTGTAGGCGATGATCACTGTAGAGACAGAGAGGTGTAGGGGGAGGGGTGTAGGATGCATACACTGTAAGACAGGGAGGGTGTAGGTGGGAGAGGTAGTAGAGAGATACACTGTAGAGACATTAGAGCGCGGTGTAGGGGTAGGGTGTAGGGGATGATTAACACTAGTAGAAGACAGAGAGGGGCTGTAGGGGGAGGGTGTCAGCGGATGAACCTGTAGGGACAGAGAGGGTGTAGGGGGGAGGGTTGAGGGATGATACACTGTAGCGACAGGGAGGAGTGTTAGGGATTTGATACACTGTAGAGCAGAGAGGGGTGTAGGCCATTGTTCGGGGGAGGGGTGTAGGGATGATACACTGTATGAACAGAGAAGGTTTGTAAGGGGGAGGGGTGTGCGGATGATACACTGCTTTAGAGACATGGAGGGTGTAGCGGGGGAGGGGTGTAGGGATGATACACTGTAGAGACAAGAGGCGGTAGGGCGGAAGTGTGTAGGGATGTGATACACTGTAGAGTACAGAGAGGGTGTTAGGGGGGAGGGTGTAGGGATGTGAAAATAGACAGCAGCTGAGCAGACTCTGCATGCCAGGATCTGCACCCCAGGTCAGAAATGATCTGATTCAGTAGGTTCAGATGAACAGTCACACTGACATTGAATGATTGACATGGAATATTTGCAAGCGACAGTTTTGATTGACATCTTAATTGACATGAGTTCTGCTACTTAATAAAGATACTGGCAGAGGATTTTGTAAGCTTTTTAATATATTGGAAACTTATTTAACTCAGTTCAGGGTTTTGTTTCTTTTCTTTGTTGTTGTCGTAATCTAGTTAATGTTATTGCATTATTTGCCAAAAACACATTCCCATAGTTAGAATTACAAATAAATTATTTAATAAATGTAGCAACCGGGCCTACCTGAAAATCCTTTGGCCACCTGAAATCTGCATTACTTCAAGTGGCCCGGCCGGCCACCTGAAAAACAAGTTAGGGCAAGCCCTGCCTATGTACCGTCCTTTCCATAAATCTATTTGATCACTA
This sequence comes from Priapulus caudatus, assembly GCF_000485595.1. Classification (NCBI taxonomy): domain Eukaryota; kingdom Metazoa; phylum Priapulida; class Priapulimorpha; order Priapulimorphida; family Priapulidae; genus Priapulus; species Priapulus caudatus. Next base: position 15,911 of record NW_014578745.1, read on the forward strand.
CTGTTACATTACTCGGTAAAACACCTTTTTAATTTCTATTAGCTATCTAGTGTTGATGGCAACTTGCTAATAGGCATATATTTTAATAATGATATAGGCCCTTTAGATAAAGTTTTTTAGATAACATCTTTCTTTTCCGCGGGCCTTAGGTAGCAAAGATGTATAATAACCTTTGTTTTTGGCTCAATGCGTAACCAGAAAAGCGAGCCAGGTACATATGCCATAATTAGTGATCTCTTGGAGAAAAGCATCCAAGGTGAATCAAAAAAAATTGTAAAACTGCAGGAAGCATCTGAACAGGGACTTTTTCATTTTTTTTATTTTTTTCAACGCGTTTAGTATTTCAGTTTTTACTAGTTTACCTTCAAGTGGATTAGACTGTTCATGTGTAAAACTGGAAACTTGATAGTTTGACAGTAATTCTTTCAAACATCTGTGTGAAAGTGTGTTGTTTCTCTTTTCGAGTAAAGCTTTTCATAAAAAAATTTTGTTTCTTCAATTATATCCTTTTGTTCAGTTAAAGTAGTTCCATCTGTCTTTTTAATTTCATTTACTGATTTATTAACAAAATTTTTGGCTTCTAAGTTTAAAAAATACTGTGTTGGTTTCTCCCCATGTTCCATCCATCTAGCTCTGGATCTGATAATTATTCCCTTCACCTTATTTTTTCTTAACTTTTCCAGGTCTTTTTTAGATTTATTTAGGTCTTGTAATAGCCTTTCTTTCTCTGTACCTGAGGTCCTATATCCGTCTTATTTTCCATATCCCTTATTGAATTTGTAAGGACTTTTTCTTCTTCATCTTTTTCTTTTTGTTTTTTCGGCTATAGTAGGGGATACTAAAAAGTAGTCTAATCTAGACTGTTTAATTGGATTCGTTTTTCTCTATGTATATCGTCTATCGCCAGGATGGGTTTCACGCCAGATATCAATAAAATCATGTTGATTCATCAAGTTTAGTACTTTTTTTTTAGCTCTGGGATTATTTATGTGTTTATAGTTGTAAGTATCTTTTATAGGATTCAAAACCAGGTTTCAATCACCACACACTATCAGATTTGGATTATCAAAATAAAAACAGAAAAAATACTGGATCGTCTTTATTTGGCCCGTATATGTTTATTAATGTGGGTTTTAGGTTATTAATTATCATAGTTAATGCTATATAGTTTCCAGTATTATCTCTCTCAATCCTTTTAACTTCCATTTCAAAATTATTGTTTATTAAGATGGCTACTCCCATTGACTGACTATTGTAGGAATTGAAGAAGCATATGTGTATCCCAACTGTGCTTGAATAGATTTTTCTATATTTTTAGTAAAATGGACATCTTGTAAACAATATATTGAGTGTTGTTTGGTTTTTAAGTAATTTAAAACATCCCGGCATTTCTGGTTATCATTTAGACCTTGGCAGTTCATACTGCATATTCTTATTGAGTCTAGTTTACTTTCCATTCGGTTATAGGGGTGAAACGGCTCTGACCTAAAACCAGGAATCCTCCCACAATAAACACACAGAGAAAAGAAAGAGCATAGGAGTACAGTGTTGCATAAGATATAATAGAGACACAGAGAAGATTATGAAGATAGAATACACTAGAAACACACACGTAGAAGGGACACTTTACAACTGCATGGTAGCCTACTGGTGGCTGGCGGTGGGGGAACAAACCTATTAAAACTGTTAATAGCTGCTATGTATTATTGGGCTGTAGAAATATGACTTTTTGAAACAATGTTACACTGTTTACACTGCACTGGCCAGGTAATATTGTAAGGATATCACAGGGTAACCGGTCATCCGTTCATACATGAAATACAATACCATTTGTGTTTTATGAAATAGTATATTTTGCAGTATAAATACCTCATTTTGTGAAGGGCAATAACATATAACTAATAAATCCAGCCATCGCTCATGATAGCATTATCGCACCTGTCATTTCACGTTGACTCACCCGATGAACTCATGTTTACCTGCCATCCCGCGACCCCGGCTCGGACACGGAGCCCCAACTGCTGACTATTCTTATCAAGCAAGCAAACATCTTCTGCGTTTACGACAAAAAAACGCGCGCGCGTGTGTGTGTGGAGGGGGGAGGGTACTTGAGTTTGTATGTGCGTGCGTGCGTGCATGCGTGCTGACATGCGTTCGGGCGTGCGTCAGTGTGTGCCTGTATGTGCGCGTACGTGCAAGTGTGCGTGAGTGAGTGTTTGCGTGCGTCATAGCAGTAGCAACAGCAGCAGTAGCAGCAGTAGCAGTAACAGCAGCAGTAGTAGTAGCAGCAGCAGCAGCAGCAGTAGCAGTAGCAGTAGCAGCAGCGGCAGCAGCAGGTAGCAGCAGCAATAGCAGCAGCAGCAGCAGCAGCATTATCAACAGCAGTGGCAACAGCAGCAGCAGCAGTAGCAGCAGCAGCAACAGCAGCAGCAGCAGCAGTAGTAGTACCAGTAGCAGCAGCAGTAGCAACAACAGTAGCAACAGCAGCAGTAGCAGCAGCAGTAGCAGTAACAGCAGCAGTAGCAGTAGCAGTTGCAACAGTAACAGCAGCAGGAGGAGTAATGCAGCCGTAGCAGCAGCAGCAGCAGCAGCAGTAGTAGTAGTAGTAGTAGTAACCGCAGCAGTATCAGCAGTGGCAGCAGCAGCAGCAGCAACAGCAGTAGTAGTAGTAGTAGTAGTAGTAGCAGCAGCAGCAGTAGTAGTAACAGTAGCAGTAGTAGCAGTAGCAGCAACAGCAGTAGCAGTAGCAGCAGTAGCAGTAGCAGCAGGATCAACAGTAGCAGTAGTAGCAGTAACAACTACAGAGCACAGCTAGCAAAGTAGCAGTAGCAAGTAGCAGCTAGCAGTAGCCAGTAGCAGCAGTAGCAGCAGCAGTAACAGCAGCAGTAGCAGCAGTAGCAGCAGTAGCAGTAGCTGTAGCAGCAACAGCAGCCGTAACAACAGCAGCAGCAGTAGCAGCAGCAGCAATAGCAACAACAGCAGTAGCAGCAGCAGTAGCAGCAGTAGCAGAAGTAGCAACAGCAGCAGCACCAGCAATAGCATCTGCAGTAGCAGCAGCAGTAACAACAGCAACAGTAGCAGCAGCAGTAACAGCAGTACCAGTAGTAGCAGCAATAGTAGCAACAGCAGGAGTAGCAGCAGCAGCAGCACTAGCAACAGTAGCAGTAGCAACAGTAGTAGTAGCAGCAGCAACGCAGCAGCAGCAGGAGTAACGGCAGCAGTAGCAGCAGCAGCAGTAACCACAGCCGTATCAGCAGTGGCAGTAGCAGTAGCAGCAACAGCAGCAGTAGCAGCAAGAGCAGCAGTAGCAGCAGCAACAGCAGCAGTAGCAGCAGCAAGAGCAGCAGTAGTAATAGTAGTAGTAGTAGTAGTTCAGTAGTAGTAGTAGTAGTTAGTAGTATAGTAAGAGTAGTAGTAAGTAGTAGCAGGCAGCAGCCCGCAGCAGTAGCAGTAGCGGGAACAACTAGCTAGCAACAGTATCAGTAGTAGCAGTAGCAGCAGTACCAACAGTAACAACAGTCAACAGTAGCAGCAGTAGCAGTAGCGGTAACAGCAGCAGCAGTAGCAACAGTAGTAGCAGTAGCAACAGTAGCAGCAGCAGTAGTAGTAGCAGTAGCAACAACAGTAGCAACAGCAGCAGTAGCAGTAGCAGCAGCAGTAACAGCAGCAGTAGCAGCAGCAGTAGTAGCAGCAGCAGCAGCAGTATTATCGACAGCAGTAGTAACAGCAGCAGCAGCAGCAGCAGCAGCAGTAGTAGCAGTAACAGCAGCAGTAGCCGTAGTAGCAGTAGCAGCAGTAATAGCAGTAGCAGCAGTTGCAGCAGTAGCAGCAGTAGCAGGAGCAACAGCGGATCAGTAGCAGCAGCAGCAGCAGCAGTAATAGCAGCAGCAGCAGCACCAGTAGCAGCAGCAGCAGCCGTAGCAGTAGCAGCAGCAGTAGCAGTAGCAGCAACAGCAGCAGTAGCAGCAACAGCAGCAGTAGCAGCAGCAACAGTAGTAGTAGCGTAGTAGTAGTAGCAGCAGCTGCAGCAGCAGTAACAGCAGCAACAGTAGCAATAGCAGCAGTAGCGGTAGCAGTAACAGCAGCAGCAGTAGCAGGAACAACTAGCTGGCAACAGTATCAGTACCAGCAGTAGTAGCAGTAACAGCAGCAGCAGTAGTAGCAGTAACAGCAACAGCAGTAGCAGGAACAACTAGCTAGCAACCTTATCAGTAGCAGCAGTAGTAGCAGTAGCAACCGTAGCCAGCAGCAGTAGTACTAGTAGCAGTAGCAGCAACAGTAGCACCAGCAGCAGTATCAGTAGCAGCAGCAGCATTAACAGCAGCAGCTGTAGCAGTAGCAGCAGCAACAATCGCAACAGCAGCAGTAGCAGCAGTAGCAGCAGCGCCAGTAGCAGTAATAGCCGCAGCAACAGCAGCAACAGTAGCAACATCAGCAGTAGCAGTAGCAGCAGTATAGCAGTGTAATGAAGCTAATATTATCATAAAAGGGAAAGTTGATTAGGAGAAAGTAATTAAGGAAATTGTAAAACTACCGACTTGCCTAAGGGATAGAATGTTAGAATGTCGCGACAGGTCTCGACAGGTCTCAGAAACAATTAAGCTTAGTCGTGCGTTGGCAGGTAGTCACGTAGAACGGTCAACTTGACCATCTTAAAACTGTCCATTGAGCCCGCCGTCCAAGGGGCGTGTCGAGGCCAGTACTGACGTCAGATAGAAGCCTAATGATCTTGAAATTTAGAATATATACCGTGTTACTAGACCCAAATGTCAGTTCGAGCTTCACCGACACATCTGGTATGTATCAATAGGTCTTATCGTTTTAGTGCTCTATCGTATTGTTGTCTCTCTCTCTCTCTTTAAACTATTTTGAGTCATTGTATTTTGTTTACTTACGGTACTTACCTCTGTTTATCATATACATCAACTCTGTTGATTGTTCTATGAGAAACAAGTAGTACAAACATACACTCTGTATGTGCAGAGAGAGACGGAGCACTAACTAAGATACGTAGACTATTTATACATTGTACCTATATATAACCACTGTAGCCACGCCGGTAAAGCGTGCACCGTATGCGGTTTTACCTAACACGACGAACACCTGTATGCTTGTATTTAATTGGTGATAGGAAGAATAGATATATATATTGTTGTACGTGCACGTCTGGTCTGTCTATTATTTTATGCTAACCTCAGGGTAATTAATTCATAATTACCCGCACCAAGCAAGGACCTTTTTGGGTTAGAACACCGCATGGTATACACTATACTCACGAGCCACGATCACACACACTCACACGCGATCACACACACACACCAGCACACCCGAGCGTACACGTATACACGGGTGGAAATCTAATCATTACAGCTGGTGCCGTGGTTAAAAAAACTTGGTAAGGCTAGCACTTAATAGATAGACTATACTAGTATACTTATAGTATGTGTATGTGTATCTTAGCCACGCAGCAACAGCAGCAGAAGCAATAACAGCAGCAGTAGCAGTAGCAGTAATAGTAGTAGAAGCAGCAGCAGCAGTAGCTAGCAGAAGCAGCAGCAGCAGCAGCAGTAGCAGTAGCAGCAGTAACAGCAGCAGTAGCAGTAGCAGTAGCAGTAGCAGCAGCAGCAGCAGCAGCAGCAGTTCGTAGCAGCAGTAGCAGCAGCAACAGCAGCAACAGCAGCAACAGCAGCAACAGCAGCAACAGCAGCAACACCAGCAGTAGCAGTAGCAGAAGCAGCAGTAGCAGTAACAGTAGCAGTAGCAGCAGCAATAACAGCACAGTACATACAGTGAGTAGGGCAGTAGCAAGCAGCGGCAGTAGTTACAGCACAGCGCAGCATAGCAGCAACGTAGCAGCAAGCAGCAGTAACAGCAAAGCAGTAGGGCAGTAAAGCAGTACACACCAGCAGCAGCAGTTCGTAGCAGCAGCGTAGGAAGCAGGCAGCAGCCAGTAGCAGCAGAGCAGCAAGCAGTAACAGCTGCAGTAGCAGTACAGTGGCAGCAACAGTAGTCACAGCACAGCAACTGGGTACAGTAGCAGCAGCAGCAAACAGTATAATTATAGCATCAGTAGCCATATATCTCCTGTCCATATTGTCTTCTACTCTCCTTCCTGCTTTCCGTCTCTCGCTCTCCCTCTCTCTCTCCTCTCTCATGCTCTCTCTCTCGTGATAACCCCTCCTTAAAGCGTTACGCGATCTCTCATACCAATAAGGCCCTAATACACCGAGTCACGATGTATTTCCTACTCCGCCAAATTCTTATCGAGTTGATTCTGTGAACTAAAATTCAGGCATCGCTAATGAAGCACTATCGCACCTGTCATTAACGTTAACNAGAGAGAGAGAGAGAGAGAGAGAGAAAGAGAGAGAGACAGGGAGCGAGTTTCCGCTAATAATCTGCACCGATGCAATTTATAGATGGCAGCCACTGCTACACGTTTACTCACCAGCCGGTATGGTCCCGCCTGGTTGCACGCTCTGTCTGCTAACGAGGCGGCCGTCTAGGTATACGACTATGATTCCGGAGTTGCTCCAAGTTGCGCATAGATGGCGCCACCGACCATCGACGGTGATCCTTGCGGCAGTGTTGTACGTGGTTTCGTTGAGACCGACGTGAACCTGGGATGCCATCGAAGGAGAAAAGATGGCGATCGTTTAAAGATTTGATTCATTGATGTTCTATCTCTGTGTGTGTATCTCTCTCTCTCTCCTCTCGTCTCTCCTCTCTCTCTCTCTCTTCTTCTCTTGTCATTCGCTCTCATCGCCATCTTCTCTCCCTCTCTCTCTCTCTCTCGCTGTGGATCTCCTCTCTCTTCTCGTCTCTGTCCGCGCCATACTCTGCTCCTCTCCGTCTTGGATCTCGGTCTCTTCTCTCTCTCTCTCCAATCTACTACCCATGCTTCATCTTCTCTCTCTCTCGAGTTCTTCTCTCGTCTCTCTCTTTCATTCGCAAGTGGTCGTCGGTCGAGCCCTCGATTCATCGTTCTCCCTTCTCATACTCTTCTGGCTCGTCGTTCCTCGCCTCTCTCTTACATACTCTTCTTAGTCTCTCCTGCTCTCGTCTTAAGATCGGTCTCTCAACTCACCTTGAGTGCCATCTCTCTCTTACATCTCTTTGTGCAAGTCTATCATCTCTTTCGATCTCTCGATGCTCATCAGTTCGTACCAATCAACCTCAGTTGTAACCCTCCGTTTTGTGCTTCCTTGTCTGTGTGAGATTCACTTTTGGATATCCAACCACCTCGATTTGGTATCTCCTTTCTTGTTGTTCGATTGTGTCGATTCTTTTCTCTGCATCTCCCATCCTCGTGCTATCCTTCCTCTCTCTCCTCTCTCGTCTCATTACTCTCGATCAGGTACACCACAGTCTTGCACAAATTCTTCGGCTGTTATCGTCTGCCCTACTATCTCCCTCTCTGGTCGTCTCCTAATATTCTGGTAGTTTACTCACTATTTCATCTATCTCCTTCGGTCTCTCTCCTCTCCCATTCGCTTCTCCTCCGCCCCTCTCTCGCCGCCTCTCTCTCTTTCTCTCTCTCTCTCTCTCTTCTCCTGCGCCATCTTCTCTTTTCTCCATCTCTCTGTTCCTCTCTCTCTCGCGTCCAGGTCTCTCTCCGAGTCTGGTCGTCTTGCATGTACTCTTTCCTCTATATCTATACTACTATACGATAATTTAATTGGATTGTAAATTGCAATTGAAGTTAACAGTGAGTACGCATTAATTATCATTGAGCATTGATGGGATTTTATGCTTCTATGTCAAGTCTAGATCCCTACATTATTTTCAAAAATCGAGGTACGTTAAAATGGTCGCCCCAAAGAATTGGGTTTGGAGATTTTAGGGGGCTATATTTGTGCTCCGCCGAGGGCGAAATCGCCCGTCGCCCCCGGTTATTTCCGACACTGTACCACTGTGTGGTTGGACGTTTAGAGGCTGCCTGAGCAACTTCGTTCTCATCAAGAATCTCTGCTGTTTACGATAGCGTCCTTTAAATGATCATACGCCAGGTCTAGGTCACGCGTCTTATAAAGTTTATGGGGAAGGACTGAGGTGGGGATCAAATCGGTTGCGTTGCCGCGCTTAACAGCTAGTTCCGCTAAATCTGCACAAATTGTGGGTATTGCTAGTGTGGTAGGTAAAATCTGAGTAAGAGTGGTAGTTAAGTTTACCGTCGAATCATGGTAATGGAAGGTGAGTAAGGTTAAATCCGCAGAATGTGCAGAACAGCCTGATTGCAAGGAGATAATTTGGCTGGTAATTATTTGTAAATCAGTAACCGTAGGTGCCTGGTTGTTAGTGGGCAGACAAGAAATAATTGTCAGGCGGAATGGTTTAATTGGTGAGATAAGCCAATGGCCATTACTGATATATTGGACTAAATGTCTGGGGTTTGATTGCACCGTTACTCTGCGCTGACAGTATGTTGATATGTCAGTACTGTGCCTCAGAAATAGTGCTACTAAACAGTCAGTGAATCCTGATACGTAGTAGATTTCAGACTCAGCTTGGCAGATGCCACTCGTGGCATCCAGTTCTGATTTAGGGTAAAAATAGCGTGTCTTGTCCTGGTCAAATGATATTTTTTATCTAGGGCATAGTATACGGATGCTGGTGTGCCGTTAATGTAAATGGGTGCGAGTAGAATTTGGAAGATATTAAAAATTTGTTCGACATGTTTTAGAGACAGAAATGTGATAACATGGAAAGACGTGCGAACCTATCCTAGGTGTCATCTATCCCCTATATAAGTAATCTATTTAGGTATCTATATATCTATATATCTATATATATCTATATATAGATTCCAATGGTTGTTTATGAACTCGTGTGTCGAGAGTGCTCAATACTACCATGAGTAGAGCAAATATAGATAAAGTTATACGGACACGGTAGAAATTTTGACTCTGTTTATTGCATACAGAACTGTTTTGTGTGGAGCGAAAGCTCCACACTCATCAGTGCCTAATACAGAGTGATCTATTTAGAACATCCCAAGCAGTATAAAAACATCATGCATAATGTCATCTATTGTTCATGCGTGAGCGTTCTAAAGAAATA
>NW_014578745.1:25606-36481 GCF_000485595.1 Priapulus caudatus
GATTTGTAAAAATTCCTTGCCGACGTTTGTTTTTACATTTCGGTCGTAAGGTGGGTTGTACCAAATGATATTGCGCGCTCTGTTTCTTTTTCCGGTTGCTGCTTGTGGTTTTTCGTAGCGGAGCTTGTAATTATAGCCGTTGTCGTTAAATGCCTGTTGATATGTGGGCGCCGCTTTTTCAAAAATTTTCTCACTGGAGGATATCTCGGAGAGTCGCTTGTTAATGCCAATTGGGATATTCTTCAGAACGGCCGGTGGGTGGTTAGAATTGATGTTAACATACTGCAATTTGTTGTTTGGTTTCATGTACGGCTTGTATTGTTCCGAGTTCAAATCAAGTGTCACATCCAAAAAATTTACAATACTTTTGTTTGCTTCGATCGTTATTCGTAGACCCTTATCCCGGAAAGCTTTACAAATGTCTTTCTTTGCGTTTTCAAATCTGTTTCTAATTGACCCCTAATGGGTAAGACGCCGATGCGGCGATCCTAAGTGACCCCTAATGGGCCGGGCGCATCTCGGCGCTCTAATCGGTTTCTAAGTAGCTCTAATCTGTTCCTAAGTGATTTCTAATAGACTTGTTGACGCCAACGCGGCTACTGCTAATTAGCACAGTCGTAGCGGCTAGTGATACCTTATGATATGTAGTGATATCTAGTGATATCTAGCCGCTACATTCCTCCCCCCACTAAACCGATGTACACCTTTGTGTACATCGACGCCAGCCTCCTGGCTGGCTGTTCGTGGGTGCGCTCTAACCTGTCATGGTAATTTGCACAGTACATAATAGATAATACATAATACATAATACATAGCTATGATTACATGATTGACTACTGGTGTGGGCCTCGACCATTCGACCACACACCGTACAGATCTACTAGTGTTGGAAATGCGTCCTGAAGGGACATAATCGGTGTTACTGCTACAACTAATGTCTATAAACCACACGCGCTCGCGAAGGGATACATGTTGTGAAGGCATAAGGCCCTAAAATCTACACACGGTGAAATTATTGGTCAGCCTTCCTCCTCCTGGCTGTAAGGGGAGGCGGGTGACTGAACCATAGTGGCCCTTGCTGCCATGTCCGCCATAGCCATAGCGGCCATTTGGCGGATATGCAGTTTGTTGAAGGTGGTGTCTGGGCCATCCCCTGCGCTGATCTCGAATTCGTAGTGCAGGGGGTCGTCGGCGGTGTTCGCTCCGACGAAGGAGCCGACGTACTCCGGGTTGAAATCCGGGTGAGGTCTCCGGGTGGGGTTACCCGGGGTGTGCCCGGGGTCGTCTCCTTCCACCTCGAAGTCGAACTGGAGCTGGTCGTGCACGACGAAGGGGGCGGGATACAGGTCGTACGGGAATGGACGATTACTATCCCAAGAATTGGCGGGTGAATGTTCGGGCACCGAGCCGTGGGTGCTGTCTGGCGCCGGCACCAGACTGGCAAGCCACCTACTGAGATGCGGCATCTATCTTGTACCTGCTAGGTTAGCAGGTTTTACATTTTTTCCTCCATGGAATCTGTTAACATCTGCAGTTCTCGCAAGGCCTTTGCGCTGTAGTGGTAGTGCTTGTGTAAGTTCATTAAAACAGATTTCAGATCTGCAAATATCTTTCCATCCCTATCTTTCATGGCATCTAAAGCTCCAAGTTCAAGTCTGTGACTCACACAGTGCATGGCTATCAGATGTTGCACTTCATCTTTCAGGAGTTTAGCAACACTGTGCCGTTTGCCAAGGTTAACACTTGCCCCATCTGAGCCAGTGGCCACCAGCTTTGCCTTCCAATTCCAACCGTCATTCACAACACTGTCCATGGCCGTCTCAATTGACGCAAGAACACCAATTGCATGAGCATGTTCAACTGCACCGATCTTCACAAAGACATTCTTTGGCACACCCTGCTCAACAATCTCATTTTCACAAGTAGACACGTCCGTGGCACCATCAAACATTATAGACAACACATTTGCATCCTGCAGTATTCGGTATGATTGTTCTCGAATGTCATCATATATATACTCGATAAATCTCCGACATTTCTGATCTCTACGGTAGCTGTTGGGTAAATCAACACCATTTTTAGCCTGGAGCTCTAGAAGGCTTGGATATAGTGTAAATGGCAACTCCTTCTTTGCAATAAAATATGCAGTGTTGAAACATGCAATCATTTGTGATTTCTGGCTTTCATTCATTCTTCTAACTGTAATAGCTAATGGGCCAACAACAGCTGGGTGACATGCTTGAGTATCAGAACTAGAGCTTTTACTAGTAGATGCAGTGTCGACATCTCCAGTATAGTTGCAGTACACTGTAATGGATTTCTCTTTCATGCATTCCACGTCATACCTTTTTTGCAATGAAATGTGAGATGAAGAGTGCATGCTGCTTCAGTGCATCTATTCTGAAATTATTTGTTCCAGTCACGAACCTGCCTGCACGCTCCGTTTCATACTTTGTGCATGGCACACAGAATATAACGTTACTTTCTTCATTATAGTCTAACCAACTGAAATCCTCTTTCCACTTAGGAAAAAACTGCCGCTTTCTTTTCTCTTTTTCATAAGCCTTCTTGGTTACTAGCCTACTTTTGCTTTTCTTATTTTCATCGTCACGATCGTCCCTGTCACCTGACGTAAAGCCAAACTTAAATAAAGACATCGTTTATGAGTACTGGTTAGCAAGGTGCACTATAGTTTACTGCGCTACACACGGTACAGATCATAGCCGTGCTTTAAATCGTGCGCGGGCCGAGTTCACGTGCAGCATTTGTATTCTACCATGGGCATACACAGGCGGCGGGCGCACGGTTTATCGATCGTCTTGTAGCAAGCCACATTGTTTTTGCCGAAGGGTAGACTGGTATCTGCCCTCACGCTCTGCTAGACAATGTACACGCTCTACGACAAACAGTGCAGCCGCGAACCAGTCTAGCCAGAGTGTGACCTTTCAATGCACGCTGGGTTAATGGGCTAGACACTGACAGGTATTGTTTTAAGCACAAACACCGTAATAACGATTCAATGTTTTGCCTTGCACTGACATTGTGAAAACTGTGCATTTTGTAATTACAAATGTGAATTATAAGGCAGAAAGGTGTGAAATGATGTCAGGTAACTCTATGGCACAGTATGTGCGAGTACTATATGACCAATTCTAACACGACCAGTCGGGCTACTAGCACTCTCTTGCCAACGAGAACAAACGGAGCAATACATCCCAGTGGATCGTAGATGGATGCGATAGTAGACAAAACACCTCTTTGAGTCAATGGCTGGTTGCATGTCTCGATCAGAAACTTTAAACAGTTTGATTCTACATGCCACTAAATGCCCAAGCATCTATCCACTGGAAGCTCTTTTTGGTTCAAATCAACATCCTTCACGCCTGCAACTCGTTCACTTTCCGGGATTGATTCCAATACTTCTCGACTGTTTGAAAGGAATTTGTGGAGTCGTAGTCTCGCCGTACTGCAGATTTCTCGAGTGTCTCGTACCAACTGGATAGCTTTGGCATTAGACTGAACGCTGCCAAGGCCATCGTCTACAGTTGCGAAGGATAAATCTTGAAGCCTCTGCAAACTCTTTTCCATGCTTCTCGGCGATATGTTTGAGCCCGTAGTTGGCACAGCCTGGCAACGATGCTGCCCCAAACAGGTGCACTGTCATCTTGTACTCACGGGGCTCCCTGTTGATGTCCCCGTTCTCTCAGCATAAGAATCGGAGGTAGTCTCTGTCTGGTTTGTCAACATGAAACTGATGAAACATTTTTTCCTCATCGCACATAAGTGAACTTTCGAAACCTGCTGAGGACTCCAACCAGGCCATTGATAAGGGCAGATCCTGTAAGCAGGTGGTCGTTAAGGGACTCTCCCTGACATTTGGCAGAGCAGTCAAAAACTACCCTGATCTTTCCTAGTTTGTTGGGATTGTACACACCGTGATGCAGGATGTACCATCGACCACCCGTGACACCATCGTTGCAGACTAACTCTGCGTCACCTCTCTCGATGATACTGTCCATGAACCTCTTTTAGTCCTCTAGATACTTCGGATTACCCTAACTATACAAAATACAAAAGGTCAACGAAATATACTATAATAGTCCATCAGCCCCGGTCCAAAATTTTGGTCACCGGTATCAAATCAGGGGGAGAATGCTTATAGTGATTTTTGGGAAGGTATACACCCCTAGAGTTAGAAAACGTGTGATAGCATTGTGGGGGTGGCAGCTTTATGTGAGTTATCTCCCCTTTTCCAAAATGGCCGCCAAAATGCTTATTTAGCTATACATCATGTTCTAGAGCAGCTAGGATAGTGATTTTGGTGTCTATGACCAGGTATTATGAGTCGTAGATTTCATTTCTGTCTTTACCTAAAACATTGAACACACATTTGATGAAAATAAATCCAAGATGGCCGCCAAAATGCAAGATGACCACCAAAATTGCTGTTTTTAAGCTCGTATAGCAGTTAGAACAGTAATTTGTGTCTATTATTTCAACTAGTCAAAGATTCTTTATTCACCTAATCCAATGAAGCCTTCATATAATAATACAATCCAAGACACAATGGCGGCTGTAACAGTGGTCAACTACAGTGAAATGGTACATGATGAGTCTATACTACATCATTACTGTCCAGTTCATCGTCATCCACAGTGTCGTTCTCGTCCGTGCTTTCCCATCATTCCTGCGTAACACGATTATCGGCCGGACTGGTCACCTAGGATTTGTTCGAGACATCTTCTCATACTTTCCAAGCCTGGTAGTTCTGCCTTTGTGGGTCTGACTAGCAGTACCCGTGCAGGGTTGGAAAGCTGATGACTCGCTATCTCACCTTTCGTTGACACAGAAACAAAGTGGTACCTGATATAGATGACCTTGAAATTCTCTGCTTTGGACCATAGAGGAGGAAATGTTAAACCTCTGTTTGTTCTCAGTTTCTGAGGAGAGATCGGTCCATTCCTGGCCCAACTCGCAAATGTATTTCTAATTTCCCTATTGCATGGTCAATAATTTTAGAGCACTGCTTCCCTATTACCTGCGAAAGCACTGGTAGTATCAATCCAGTGTATGAATGCATCTCCAATAAGCTCTGCAGACATCTATGCGCCAGTGGCAGCGACCTTTCCCTATGATGGTAAACTAAAGACTAGTTGTCTGCGTTGCTTGTTCCACATTTCTGGAATAACGGGCGCTCTTCTATCTGCGTCATGGAAATGCCAACAATGATATGACATCGTATCCTTGAGCACTATCACTGACAACCTGGTAGCCTTCCGCAGGCATGACGCATGAAAAAGTAGGCGTCATCTGCTTCTTCATGCTGGCACTGAGGAGAGTCGGCACATACCTGCGATGTAATCCTGTGCATTTGTCATCTGACAGTTGCATACAGAATCTTACTCATGTAGTTTCTCTTATTGACACATGCTTCTCTCTATTCGCTGACAATGAGATAATCAGACTGCGGTTTTGTTATTTGCTCCTGCTCAGGAAACTTCTCCATTGCATCACGATCTGTGTGCTTGTGATACCCTGGCAGCTGCCTGCCCAGTTGTTTCCCGTCGTTGCCGATCTTCACTGTTCTGATAGAATCTCTCTCGATACGTGTCAAACCAACATCTGATTCTGTACTTTACTCCCTACTTATGCCATAGACAGATGGTAGAGGCAATGTCTCCAAACGTAAGCTTTGTCACCCTTGTATTCTTTGAACTAGGTTGCATTCCATCGACCACATGAGGAAGAATTTTGTGGACTTGGTTGCTACTGTCACATTGCTCTGCAGAGAGATGTGGTATAGGCAGCTTCGTTTGTTTTCCTGAGTGTTCCGTCGTGGGGTCGAGAGAGGACCCACTGGATAGCGGTCCCATGCGCGATGCAGAGAGATGTCGCCTATCTTGAGGATTGCGCTCTTGTGCCATCACTATGATGCGACCAAACAGAGCCGATCAGCTTTCAAGCATGATAGTACTTCCACTCTGTTTTTGACTACCTTCTTCTTTACACATATTAGTGAAATGTTTTCAGGCTTGTTCAGTTGTTCATCGCGATCGTGGAAATGTTTGTGCGTGGTCGGATCGTTACTCCAGTCTCTCGTTTGTGAAAGTGGCATAACTCTGCTCTCCAATATAGCAGTTCAAGCAGGTCAGAGGCCAAGGTCTTTGGGTGCCGATTTTGCCAGTAGAAAATGCTTATGAGGTCGTTGGACTTTTCTGAGAATAAGTTGATCCAGGCTTGAATTTAGGCGACGACTGCCGATTACTGTTTCCTCATCGCTTTTGGGATTCTTGGCGCTGCTGTAGATCAGCCATTGGTTGAGTTCCCGATTGGGTTTCCCATGTACCATGTTTCTTACAGGTCTAAGAAACTGCGCTGCGGTACTCTTCCTGTATGTAGACCTGTCTGATGGCCTCCTGCTTTTCAGCGCTGAACCGTGCGCGTGCCTCAGGAGTTGAGTGTCGTTGTTCACTGTAACTCAATTGTCTGATCTATAGGTATCACACAACGGCGAGTATTGCTGCGACATCTGCCACAAAAATGGACCTTCCTGAAAGGCCTCTGTGACATCAGGACTTAGTCTCTGGAAGATTTGTTAGTCTGAGCCAAAGTATGCAGGACAGGTACCTGCCATAGTTGACTTATCGTAGGCAAAAAACATTGGGATCATGGGTCGAATGGCATTGCATGCTGCAATAATCCCAGTTTCCCTCACGAGATGCAGCAGAAGGCCAAGTATCACATGACTCATACTATTGTCTATGACTGTCTGACCAGAGTATGCCGATACGCGCGCTACCCCATATGTGGGGGCCGGAGGTGTTCCACAGATAGTCTCCACAGGATCATCACACTCATAACAAGTCTGGACTGTAGCAGGAATTACTGAAGTTCTGGTTGGTTGAGTTCATCAGCGTATGCTGTCTACCGTGTCAAACGCATGTTTTGATCACAGCGCTCTTCTCCTCATGCTGTCTACCCATTGTTTGAACTCTGGCCATGCCATGTCTCATCAAAGCTTTATAGATGCCATTGTGGACCTCGAGAGTCACGATTGTCTGTTTCACCATGCAACTGGACCCTTATTTATGGGACCCTCCGCCGACTTCCAGCTTCTATGCAATTGTCTCTCAAACCACCATTCACAGAATCGCTTTCCTATGATACTCAGGGCATTCATGCATGTGTGGAAATGGTTCCATTCTCAAGCGCACATGGGAAACGCTCCTTGTGCTCGCACGGCAACCTTTCAAGCGCTTTTGGCATAGAGGCTTGATCCATGACTACCACAAGTTGGCTGTCCAGACACAGTTACTTTCTGATTAGATCTGACTGTTTAAGAATTTCAAAACTGTAGTCAACTCGCTAGCTGCGTTGATTGACTGTGAGGGGCAGGGTATCCACAACAGTCTTCTGAGATGGATTCTATGGTCCTCTGGTTTTTGATATTAAACCCAGCTCCACTTGGGGCTGTTGACTCTATGATGTTGTTTGTCTTGCGTAGGTCCTGACCAGGTTCTTTGTTACAGGCGAACTTGAGCAGGAGTCTTCGTGCTGCCTGGAGGTGGTTCTCCACTGGTTGTAGGGCTGGTGCGACCTAGACGGTGCCACTAGCTACATAGACTTCCAGATCTTCAGTGTTCAATGTGACTGATCTTTGTTTCAGTTTATCCAATGCTAGGAGTCTGATCGTAGGTGAGATTGAGGTCCATAGACCTTAGGCTGGAACCGCGTATTCCGTGCATGCAATTGATGTACCCTATCCGTAGTGTCTCCTCCAGTCTTCTATATTGTCCCATGCAATTATTTATGAAGCATAGGGTTTGATGAGGACTGGCTGAAACAGCGTCTCTGGTTAAAGCCATTGCTAACTTCTGCAGACGAGAGCGTATCATTCTCTTCCTAGCTGGTCACATAGAACACTTCATGTCAGACTTAGTTCAGTTGTGCCGAATGACCTCAATGTTCCAGTGAGTGTGCTTTCACCGCGATAAGAAGGCAAGGAAAGTTGTGGTGGTTTATGCCCAGTGTCACAGCACTGAGATCATGTCCTGGTATGACTCAACTAGAATAGCGTTCTGGGATGTATTCGATCAGTACTAGAATCTCCATGAGGAGCCGACGAAGAATCGCCTCTAGTGATTTGCTATGCGTATGAGTAGCCTACATCACGCGATGGATATGGCCATTGGTGTGGATATCTGTCCTGTTTGGTGGCCGTTCGGCGTATATGCGATGAAGTGCTGATCTATGATCTGTGTGACAGTCTGTAGACTTGGCCTTCCAAAGCTTTGAGCTCCCTGGGTAGAGTTTGATCTTCCAAGACAACATCCATTTAATGATACACAAAGTAGCGGAACCAACAACAACTTCCCTTGTCATCGGGAAATATTTCCATGAACCTCCAAGCTCGGATCGGCAGTCTTCTGTGGATATTCTTCTTTGTTGAATCCTTCCAAAGTTTAACTCCACCAGATAAACTTATTAGTGTAGAAATAGATCTCTTGACTAGTTGAAATAATAGACACAAATTACTGTTCTAACTGCTATACGAGCTTGAAAACAGCAATTTTGGCGGCCATCTTGGATTTATTTTCATCAAACGTGTGTTCAATGTTTTAGGTAAAGACAGAAATGAAATCTACGACTCATAATACCTGGTCATAGACACCAAAATCACTGTCCTAGCTGCTCTAGAACATGATATATAGCTAAATAAGCATTTTGGCGGCCATTTTGGAAAAGGGGAGATAACTCACATAAAGCTGCCACCCCCACAATGCTATCACATATTTTCTAACTCTAGGGGTCCAGACCTTCCCAAAAATCACTATTAACATTCTCCCCCCGATTTGATACCGACCAACCCCCCTGGCTGATGGACTATAATCAGTTCTTATTAACTCGCACAGCGATTTGCATGTGACGATCAGCAAGGAACTACTTTTACGTCGCAGACCTTTCCTTAGACAAACCGGAAGTGTTCTTAGGCCTCATGAAATGCATGTAAACAAGTATATAGTGACGAGTCTGAGCAGTACAAAATGGTCCGAGACAACCTATACACTGCTACTAGCGCTGATACAAAGGTAAATAAACACTGAATGCCATCGTAATGAGCATACACACAGAAGCTATACACACAAGAGTTATAAAACAACATTCACACACGGATACACCTCTGCTCTCTTTCAGTGACATTTACAGAGGAGGCCGTTTCACAATGAGAACGCTCTGGCTCACATATGTAAAAGCATCCTAATGACAATGTTATAAATTATATAGCACTAACATCAAGTAATCATTCGAACTATAACATAGATTAATTAATTACAATGACGAATGAATGTAGCATATTGGATAATATAATTACTCTCACCTTGCTTTTTTCGTAATATATTCGAGCATTGACTGCTGATGTGGTCTTTGTTGGAGCCGGTCCTGTTGACAACACTGTTGACATTTTGCCCAGTCTACTGCTTACACGAACAATGAAAACAAGGAATTCTAGTGTCACGTTACTCGGATGTAGCCCTAAATGTTCTTATATTACAGAGATTTCATAAATGGGTGAGCGTAGGTCTTTTTTAATAGTCAAGGCCAACGTCTGACATCATGTCATCTGACTGACAGCATAGTTTTTGGGTGGTGCAGGGGTGCTGCCATCTATATCAATCTATACTTTTTGTAAAAAGTTTTAAGAAATAAATCTTATATAGGATAGGATTAAACTAAAGGGATAATTTTGCTCCATCATTTATCACATTTATTTTAGGGTTATTTACGATTATTAGCTAAGCTTATTGTTTTAATTGTTCTCCAAAATCTAGGGGGCAGCTGCCCCCCCCCCCCCCGCAGGCTACGGCCCTGAACAGATAGTGGTGGCACGTCTATTTCGCGGCTGTCTATTCCACAGTTGATACCTTCTGTTGCAGTAGCACCAATTAATGCCATGATGTTTTTGTCCTGTCGTCCAGTGGTAGTGGAGGTGGACTGCCTCCGGTTTTGTTCATGGCCCATTTTTACTCTGCCTCGGCTTTCTTGGCTGCAGCTTTCAAAGCAGACCATTTCTTCTTGAGCTGTATTTAGAGGCAAAATATTGATGAAACAGTAATATATATACTATATTAAATATATAGATGACATTTGTAAATATATCACTATGTAATGTATTGGGCCATTCTCAGATAAAGTGTACAATCCCCATACCCAAGCTAGCAGAAAATAAAGCCACTTGTTCATAGTCCTTTGATACTAATTCCGAAAGTAGAAGCTCCGACCAGTTTAAAATTTGTAACGAGTGATTTTTAACCTATTATGTTCTCTATCCGAGATGCAAGGAGAAGGAAGACGAAGTAGGCGGATGTCACACAAAACACTTCTGTATTTAAACTGCCATTTGTCCGAGAGCACCCGGATGTACAACGTATTTATTACGTCTAGTTTGCATGGCCGTATATAGATGGCGTATCACTAGTTAAAGAAACACTGTACGGCAATTACTGTAAACCCAGCTCAGTACATGACACCTCCTCCCTTTTTAGTTAGGAAACATTATTGATCAACTAGAACATTATTCTGAAAATCCGAAATACCCAAAACAAACAATACTCGTTACAAGGAAATGTGTAACAGAGCGCATGCGTGATTAGTATTAAAAGTTGGTTATTTAGAAATCACTCATGCGCACATATGAGATTCATGAATGAACGCGTTTACACGCTAGCCAGCTAGCCAGCCGCTCAAGGTCGTACGAGCCGCGTGTGCGCCTTAGACCATGTATGTTTAAATCTAGATGCAGTTGACAGCTATACTACGAGCAGTGTGTACGCTCCTTAAGCTGTGTATGTAGCGACACGCGCCTTGCTATCTTTG
>NW_014578745.1:36491-56669 GCF_000485595.1 Priapulus caudatus
TGTTGTCGTCTTTGGTCTGTCTCTAGTCTCACTTGGCACACAAGATGGAGACGAAACAGTTGGAATGTCCATCGGAATGACTGGACTGAGAATGTCCACAGTGTTGGGAGAAAAACACTCCCGCGGCGGTAGTTCCGTCTGAGCCTCCGGCACGGATTCCCTCAAATCTGGCTCAGCCTCTGCCCTCACCCGTGACCTGATGTGGTCAACATGACGGCGCACATCACGACCATCTGTCATATGTACAACATAGGAAACAGGCCCAGATTTCACTGATATCACTCCAGCTATCCAGCATGGACCGGAACCGAAGTTTTTCACGTAGACCTGATTTCCCCCTCCCTCAAATTGCCTGTCCTTGGCATGCCTATCATGATATTGCTTCTGCTTAGCAATATTCTCCTCCACACGACTTCGGCTATCTGGATGCATTAACTCCAGATGTGTACGAATTTGACGCCCCAACATCAACTCTGCTGGAGTTTGACCAATGACAGCATGCGGTGTTGAACGGTATCTGAACAGGAACCGCGCAACCTTCGTTTCCACAGAACAAACTTTCTGTTTATCGATTCCCTCTTTGACTGATTGCACGGTCGTTTCCGCAAGTCCGTTTGAATCAGGATGCTTCGGCGCAACTTTGACATTGCGACATTGCGACTCATGAATGTTTGAAACATCTCACTCACAAAGTTCGTATCATTGGCTGATACTAATGTTGTTGGAAGACCGAATGCAGCAAAGGTTTGCCTAAGTTTGTCTACAGTCACTTCCGCTGTACATGAGTTTATGACATGAACGTCCACCCACTTGGAATATGCGTCCACAATAATCAGCAACATCTTGTTCTGGTATGGACTGGCATAATCTATATGCAATCTCGACCACGGTCTTGTGGGGTATTCCCACGGGAGTAACACTGCTTTAGGTGGCGCATGCCTTCGGACTTGGCACGCTTCACAACTTTTCACCTTCAAATCCAATTCTTGGTCCATTTTAGGCCACCACACGTATTGCCGTGCGAACACTTTCATGCGCACAATACCCGGTTGTCTCTCATGTAGCAGGTATAGAACGCGTTTCCTAGCTGCAGTTGGCACGATCACGCGAGATCCCCAAAGTATGCATCCATCCTGTATGGATAGCTCCTCACTCTAACATAGTATGGCAACAGTTCACCATCCTTCTTCGACTCCGGCCAACCAGGTTACAGTCCTATAGACCGAAGGTCCGATAGACCGAAGGCCCGATAGACCAAAGGTTTATTCGAATATGCAGTGGCTACACGTCCGGAATCGGTCGCCTAGCCTCCAGGCTACGCATCCGGACATCCACTGATGCCGTATTCGAACGTGAATATGCCGCACATCCACCGAATAAATCATATGATGCCACTATAAACCATATATATGCCCTAACCCTAACCCTAACTTTAACCCTAACCCTTTGCAATATTCGGTCTATCGGACCTTCGGTCTATCGGACCTTCGGTCTATAGGGCTGCCCCCGGCCAACCATGACTAACCAGACGTCTCGTCCTGGAAAGTACAATGTCTTTATCCGTAAGAGTCTTTATCAGTTCAACATCCACTGGTGACGAATTCATGAATTCAAGTAGGGGTGAGTGCACTACTGGTTGTACGGACAGGTCCAGTGTGATGTGATGTGGCTACGTGAAGCATCCTATGCCTTCAAAGCAATCACTGTACTGGATCAGGGTGTTTTCTCGAGCGACCAGGTCACCTCGTGGCTTTGTTGCATCTGATGACGTCACAGTGTTGGTGTGCACATCATCTGCTGGCGTGCTTGTAGCGTTAGCGATGTTTATGTTATAGTGTAATGTCACTAGCTTCAGCGCTCTGCACGCAGGCAGGCCTACTATAGTGGGGCAGTCATCTTTGCTCACGTGGAATGTACAGCATTCACTCTGCTCACGGTGTGTCAATGTGAGAGAGCATGTACCATAGTGCTCAACTGTATGTCCACCAAATGCGATCAGCTTGGTTTGGGTGGGGCGCAAGCCAGGGGGTACTCTATCAGTGGCAGTGTTTCCAGTCAGTAATGAACGATATACTGCTGCAAATATCACGTTTCCTTCACTGCTGGTATCAATTTTGTACGATATGTCTCTTTGTGCATGGTCGGATTCAGTGCTGAGTGTGATAAACGCCTGTGTGTCGTCACTGTTGCTAGGGGTAACAGTCTCGCACTCCTCGGCCTCCTGCTTCTTGAGTATTTTTATTATGAGTGTATGAATTATTAGGATATTTACTGTAATTACCCCCCCCCCCACACACACACACACACTGTGCAGATCAATCATAAATTATTAGTACATTTAAACACCTCCCCATAGTGTGCAGAACTGCAGTTTATGCAAAATATAGTAATTGTGTCTATTAAAGCCACAATGATACAGACAAATAGAAAAATTAAAAAATAAATTTTTTTTTAACAAATTACAAACGGCCTATTCAGACTAGTGATTTAAAAATAATTTGTGACCATGTAAAAATTATTATAGATAATTACTTACAATTCTGAATAAAAAAGGTCAATTTGTTGAACACTAAATAATTTTGTTAACAATTGAAAATTCAGATTTAACTGTGGCGATCAAGAAAGTGTCTTCAAGTGGCTGTGACACCGTGTAGAGTGTCAAGTTCATGATTCGTTGATTGATACACCGACAAAGTAATGTATACATGTATATGTGTGTAAAGCAAACTCACCACATTGCTCTTTCTGTTGGACTGCTTTGAATATTCATGTGGGATGTGGTCAGTAACAAGGTGATTTATGTCCTGAAACATTTTCATGTGGTCTGTGAGGACGCACTGAATCAAGACCTTCATATCTTCTCTAAGAAGCCGATGATTTTCAGCTGAAGGTAGGAAGGCAGAGTTTGGAATGGTGAGTATATCCGCGAGTGGAATTTTGTCATCCAGGTGTTCACACATGACACGGTCCTGGACAGCTATGGAATGTACCAAGTTGTGTACTTTTGTGTTGCTGTCCAATGTTTTGTGACGCACATGCTGAACAAGGTTCAAATTGTCAAATACAATTCGAAATCCAGGGAACAGTGCTGTGGGTGGAGCTTCCTTTATAGCCGTTGTGCACGTATCCATATGTATATCACAGTCCTTCTCATTGTCGTCAATCCACCTATCATTACCACCTATCTCCGCATATGCACCAACATCTGAGTCTACCAGTGTCTCATGATCAGAGTCTGTCAGTGTCTGCTGTTGTGGATCCTCGAGTGGATAGCACCCATCCATGTCAAGCAGCTGACCAAGACTAGATTTCCTGGCCTTGTTGGCTACTCCGAACAGGTGATTGCGATTCAATGTCAACTGCCGCATACTGATGATCGGACTCCGAGAGTGGCCGTGTAGGTTCGACATCACACGCTGCTGTAGTCGCTATGGTTGGTGATGACACGACTGCATAATCATGATCAGTGACCGTTGCCGAAGCTACTGGACGCTGGTGATCGGCATGATCGACTGGACGCTGGTGATCGGCCTGTCCAGACAAGATTGCTTTCCACCTTTTCACAGGATCATCAAAATGCTCCCCTACTTTGTCCACTCTGTCCAAGGTAGCATTGTGCGACAGGCACCATCCGGCCCTGTTGAAGGATCTGTACACGGAGCTTCTGACATGTCCATTGAATAGAAACGAGCTGTTCACAGCCTGTAGTGTGTTTATGCTGCGATTTCTTGTGAACAACAAGATGGCCATGGCGGACACAATTCTTGGCGCGACGACATGTTTCCCACACATTGTCTCACATATCAGCACTATAGTTGGTGCCGCGTTTTTCAGGTAGTCAAATGACTTGGCCCAATCAAAGTCGTTCATCGTAGCAATATTTGTAAAACGCAAAGGATTTGTAGCTTTTGGGTCGCACAGCACCTTGCATTCTGTAACAATTGCTGTTCGAAAAACGGACTGAATGTATCCCTAGGCTCCGAGTGCTGTCGGTAGATTTAGCATGTGGTTCACAGCTGTCTGGAATTGTCTCATCACCAAGGCACGAATGATTTTTCCAACAGTTCCTTGCTGATGAGAGACCCGGGTTCTGTAGTCCATGCGCCAGACCCCAAAATTTCATGGATTGGTACCACCGGGGGTGGCAAATTCTCACCATGTTTTCTTGATAGGCCTATATCCATAGATGAAAAAAAAACGTGAGCTCCACCCAGCACCCACAGCTTAGTGGTAGTAATGACCTCTTGAATGTGGATGACCGCGTCAGACGTCGGACCGAAAATCTGGGGGTAGGGGAAATGAAAAGCTCAATATATTTTTTACCAATTGTCCAATTGTTACAAATGACCACTCAAAATGTTTAAGATGTTATTCCCTACACACTGCTATATGTTATATGCTAATATGCTATTCATGTCGGTCACCAGAGGTCAAAAAGTCAATAGATTTGACGCCTGCTTAAAATCGGACCATGTGCCCAAAAAACAACCACAGTTACCACACCAATTGGATTCTCTGAACCAAATTGGGTTCAAATGGTAGATAAAAGATGTCCAAGTCAAGTTTATGCCTGAAAATGTGAACTTTATTTATTTCTGAGCTACTGTATGCAACGTAGTTTGATACATTTCAAAAACGGAAATTTTTTGGGCCGAAAATTGCACAACATGTAAGATGTTAATATGCTGTAATTTGTTGCGATTATTTGTGACATTACCAATACTAATGTCAAGATAAGTTTCTATTTAGTTAATAGAAGTTTGGCATACCAAGATCATCTGTGGTTAAGGTCAAGGTCATCGCCATACCGCTAACCAGTGAAACCTTGTTTTTACATGTTTCTAAAAGACTTTAGACCTAAAACGTACATGTACAATATAATGATCATCCCTAATTACATATAATTTAAAATAGATGTAAATACCTGCTATAAAATGTAGGTTAAAGTAGGTGAGCTACATAGATGTAGGCTTAAATCATGTTCAGGGCCAAGGTGGTTGTCAAAAGATATGCCACTACATTATATGCCCCTTTAAAAGTCTCTGGGGTCAATATTTCACTTTCAACACTTTGTATGGTAGGCCTACCTGTTCTGAACACACACAGCCTGTACCAAGGAGAAAAATGTAAAAGGAATGAAACCTTTGCACTATACTACTACTCTACTCTACATCGGACGCACTGCCATCATCATCATCATCATCATCATCATCATATGCTTCCAATTCAGTCATCTCATCTACCTCGTCCTCCTGCTGGTTACTGCATGTTTGCAGCTTGCAGAGATAGGTGCACTTCATCTTGTTCTGAAGGCAAGAACAGCTCTCTTCTGTGCAGTCCATTGGACAGTTGCAAGCAATTAATTGCATCACAGCCTCAGGGGCGGGTGGTGCATCTCACCAGTCAATGACTAACTCGCCATCTACTTCCTTCCATCAATGGCCAATTGGATAAGGAATGTCTGAATTCCTTTCCATGCATCTCTTCCATATGGCACATTGATAGTTTGCTCTCTTGCAATGATTAAACAAGGAAGTGTCGCAGGGCCGAAGTTGCCAAGATTCAACCTTACCTTTTTTGCGCAGAACATGTTGAAGCACAATTCATTAATGTTGTGAGTGGCCGTCCTCGCACTGTAAAGGTCACATGTCAGTGCTTCTAAGTCTTGGAACAGTTCTGCTGAAACATCCCATGACTGGCCTAGGGCTCGTAAGGTATTAATGTGTCGATCAAGGTTCAGCAGCCGAAGAGCTAAAACCTTACCCCGGCCAGCAAAGCTGCTAACGGTGGCACCCTGTAAACGAGTGGAGACCAAGGAGGCAAGCACATTTGTCGAGACCAAGGGTATCTGCGGCTTTCTTAACCTCGACATACTCAGTGTGGGTCTTGGACCCAGTCTTGAAGTATAGTGCGTATGTGAACTGCGGTGTAAATGCCATTCACAGAATGAAGACATCGGTGTCGGGTGACACAATCACACCAGCTGCTAGACTAGATGCAGCACAGTGCTTAGCATGGAGAAGTAGTCTGGTATCTGCTTCTTCTTGGCTGCTCGACAGATCTTCAACATCAGAGATGTAGTTCTTTGTAAGTCTGGTGCATCGGTCTCCATGGGTAACAAACAGCTCCTTGCCATCCAGTCTGTCGAGATTCTCATGCCTCCAGTAATTCACCAAGAAGTCAATGACTTGTGATTTGTTGTTACCGCTCTGTAAGAAGCTCTTCCACTGTTTCATCCTATGGCCACATGCAATGTTACCAAATGTCATAGCACTCTTAGACCCTCTATTTAGACGCTCAGCATTCTTAATAGAGTTCTGTCGGTACACGTCAAATACAACATCGATTCGGCAGGGTTGACCTTTCCCTCTCTGAGGACCGCAGAGAGGATAGTTTTTGAGGCTGCGTTTAATCGATAATGAGGCTTGCGAACCGCGTTGAGGTTGAGCTCGCGTACAGGCGTTAGTGTAGTGAAGCGGAACATACGCCTGTATCATACAGGTTACGTTTACCGCAGATGTTCGCTATATCGGCTAGCTGCGTCTGGGTGCCACGCGAGTTTCGAATTAATGGCGGTTGTGTTTGTGTCAAGCGTTTGGTTACATCGAATGCACCAGCAAATTAGGGAGTATAAAGAAGGTATATAAGCATGAAAAGTAAACAGAAACATGTTACATTATGCGTCGCGTGAGTAATCAAAGAGACTATTTATCAACTTCCACTGGCCATCCAATCATCACCTGTTCTCAGAGCCGAGAGCTCAGCGTCGCTCGTTGTGGCTTCATGTAGCTTGCTTAGCTGATTATTCGTAATCTGAATGAGATGAATTATGCGTTCTAGCTCAATCTCCGGCCCTTGTGACGGACTTATCTATGACAGGTAGTCAGCATACATCACTTTGGGGCCTGGTCTTTACGTTATCGTGACGTCATATGGCTGGATACGTAGTAGCATCCTCTGTAGCCTCGGTGGTGCTTCACTGAGCTGCGTTTCCA
Organism: Priapulus caudatus; assembly: GCF_000485595.1. Classification (NCBI taxonomy): domain Eukaryota; kingdom Metazoa; phylum Priapulida; class Priapulimorpha; order Priapulimorphida; family Priapulidae; genus Priapulus; species Priapulus caudatus. The sequence continues at coordinate 43,487 of NW_014578745.1, forward strand.
TCTGTAAGTTCTTCAGCGGCTAGTCCGACCATATCAAACTATAAAACATAATGCTGGTTTGACGGATGTGGCATTTTTTCTGACGCAGGATAAGGCCATGTTCTTTAGCTGCCTTCACGAGCCTGTGCAGGGCCTTATCATGTTCCGCCTCATCTTTGCCATGCACACAAATGTCGTCGGCGATTCCCAGGATCCCTGGTCCGGCTTTCCGTATGATGTCATCCATGGGTTGCTGAAAGACGTCTTGTAACACCGATAAACCGAAAGGGAGCCTCAGAAATCTAAGCTTTCCTGCCGGACTCTGGAATGAGCACACATAGAACCTCGAATCGTGCCATTTAAAGTTTTCAAACTGTATAGGAATGTCAATAACTCCCATCTGTGGAATGACCGCTTTCTGCTTGGAATCCCCTTGCTGCTTCTTAAGACGGATTTACGTCGTCAACTTTGGGAAACATCTGGTTCAGACATTGCAATGGAAGAATGCTCCTATTTGCACCTGTGTCCGCTTTCACCGTGAGGGTGACTTTCCTTTGGCCACCAGGTGGCCTCACATTCAGCTTTGTCATAATCGACTGTCTTTCGTTTGCATCGATGTCTCTAATTACGATTACTTCGCCACAGTCGAGAGACGTCGCGCCTTGATAGGAGTTGATCGCGTCAACATTCCGGCCTCTGCTGCTCGAGCGGGGTCGTCGCATCGGATTTCCCTGCTGCTTTGTGGCGGACGTCTTGTGGTGTTTCCCATCCTTTTGCATACAAACGACTGCAAAGTGGTTCGCCTTTCCACATTTGCTGCACTGTTTCCCATACGCTGGGCATTTTTTGCGCACGTGCTTAGCCCCACAGTATCTGCAGTTATCGTGGCGTCGTGATGGGCGTTGAATGGCGTCCACTTTAACACCTGCGCTGAAGGAGGAGGAGTTTTGCATCGTCGCTTGGTAGTGCTGCGCAGACTTGACGGCATCCTTCAACTTCAAGTCGTTTCCTTTAGCGATGAGAGGTTTGCGCTCATCTGGCCACAGTATTCCTTTGATGAGCTGGAATGTAATCATTTCGTCGCGAATTGCATTGTCCGTGAATTCGCACAATTGTGGAACAAAGTGGAAATACATCAAGTTAACTGGATCTAACAGCATGCTCAGGATTTCCCGCATCTTGTACCGACAAGATGCGTCTGCTGTGGGGACAACGACAGCAAAGTAGGCTTTTAGTTCCTCCCAGTTTACCAAGATGTTATATATCACTTTACTTCGTACCAGCCAACGTGTTCGAAAAAGCTTCTGAAATGGAAGAGGAGTTAGTTTTCTTTCATCATTGGGATCAATCGTCCGGAATGGGTCTTTGAACGCGTGCCTACGGATTACACTCTTACTGAATCACTTCGGAATTTAGTTCAAAAGATATCCAAGGTTGGATGGTAGTTTGTCGATGGCATTCTCAATACAAAGTTATAGAGAATGGCAGATGCATCTATTGACTTGGCAGTTTGGGGATGCCTCTCTCACTCTTGACCATATTGAGTTATGTTCACCAACCATCTACGACGCGCCGTCACCACCAAATCTGACACAATCAATCCATTTTAAACCAAAGTATCTGATAATCTTGCTCAATGTCGCAAACAGCTCACGTCCTGTGGCCCCAACAATCGGTTGAAGACTAGCAAATTCGGTGACAACTCTTGATCTTGCATCGCTGAAATATCGGAGAACAAGACAAATGTGTTTATCTGAGGCCACATCTGTCGCTTCATCGATACAGAGAATTTCTTTTCATTTGCAACTAACCTAAGCTCTTCTTGCAGTGCTGGGGAAACGACTTTAGAAATAAGCTTACTGCACTTAGTGCGATGTAGTTGTAAGTGCTCAAGATCACTTCCTTTGCCATTCCTTTTGATTATCTCTCCAATATGATTTACATTTAATGTTGAACAATGGCAGGATATAGCCACGGCGATCTGTAACTCCGCAGGCTTGACGTCTTCATTTCGTGGTCTTCTTTGAATTACTTGAATTACTTTGAATTGATTGATGCTGTCACTGCATTTTGAGGAAAGATTTATTGTCTGCTCGAGCTTTTGGTCACCCCCACCGCTGTAAAGACACCAGGCTTGTCTTTTACAGAGAAGGAGTAACGTTCTGCAAAGTTCTCATACACCTCCTGAGGCAAGTTTCTGCAGTCTTCAAGGTAGACTGTCCCCCAGCGAAGGTAGTTTGTGCAGTCCCAGGTGGCAAATTCGTACAGTGCTCGCTGCATGGCATCGAGATGGAGGTCCCAAGAACCCTCTCTGTCGGCACGAAGAAGATCTAGGACCACCTGGAACCGAGACAAGTACTGGAACCAGAATTTGAAATTCTCGTATTCCTTGACTCTTGACTCTATGAACTCATCAAGGTCACTCGTCAGCTGAGTAGAAGAGGCTTTGAACTGATCTAGCAACTTCTTGCTGCGCTCTCGAGCTCCAGATTTCATTGCACTGCGGAGGCTGGCCAAAAGCTTAAATTCCCTGATATACTTGTCAACTCCAGTGCTCTTGAAGAATTCTTTCAACAGTAGGCGTTGCATCACTTCGGCCAGGATCTTTTGAGCATCAAGCAACCGAGAGTAATGGCCCGCATTAAGAATCGAGGTCTGGATTACAGATGGCCCGTAGATACCTGTCTCGAGCCATACATGCTCTGCACCACTTCCTGCGATGCTCCTGCCACAGCACTTCAGCAAGTTTTTAGCAGTGTGGAATGTCCCTAAACACAAGACGATGCACTTGAACTCCTCTGGTCTCCGAAGCTGTATCATTTTTGCTATACTGTACACCTTCTCATCGGCATAGAGTGGAATATACAATTGTACCAGTTGAGAACACAGGGACTTGATGTTATTCATCTCCGTGTATACAACTTCCCCGTTGTTGATGTCATGTGGCACCACGGGCGTAAATGCAACTTGCTTGAGTGGGACATTGTCATCCGTCCAAACCGCATTGCTTGCGCTCCACGATCGCATAGTTTGAGTTATCAGATTTTCTCCAAATTCTTGTAGCTGCTGACATGGCAAAACTTCCTTTAGGGCTTTCGGACCATGAACTACAGATGTGTCAGAGCGCTTGGGCTTGGATAAGACGGCCTTAGGCTTATGCTGGTAGAGAACACACACCGTATCATGTTCTGATGAATTTGCTCCTTCGTGGTCCCAGTTGTCCATTGCTGCTGATGTGAAGTTCCCTGGGTCAAAATGGGCTGGCAACTTCATGTCCGCTTCATTTTGGTTTACAGTGAACGCGACCATGTCATGCTGGTACCGGCGGAGTTCAGTGTAGCTCATGGCCAGCGCCTGTTGATTCAGAGAGGTGACAAAGATTTTGCCACCACGTCTTAGACTGGGCAAACTGCGCATTCAATACATACATTGGTGTTCTTTTTTGCCAGAATGGTGAATGTAGAACATGTTCTGGAACATGGTCTGTATTTTCCGACATCGCTGGGCTGAAAGAGAACCATCTTTGCGTGGCACGTGTTCCTCCTCCTGGTCTACATCATCGACATCTTCCTGCATGTCACTTGTTATTACTTGGTCAGCTGCGGCCCTGTATGTGGCTGGATTGAAATTAAACAAATGGCCATAAAACTGCAGGATGGGCTTTGGGATATTCATCTTTGACCAGGCTTGCTTTAAATCTTGGGCATCACAGAAGCGATCATCTAAGTCGAAGTTGTAGTCGTGCAAGCATGCTCTGAATTGAGCTGCTACGAATTGCATGGGATTCACTGATCGGATACGCTCAGCAAGTACATTTGCCTCATTACCCAACACTAAGAATACCATGAGGCATTTTCTTGCAGAATCTGAGAATCATGAATCAGAATCATGAATCAATTTTATTGAAAAATTTTATATTAAAATTTAAATACGAATTAAAAAATTTCTATAGGGATTTCGAGCGAGAACCCAATTTTTTTTTTAGCCTAGGACCTATACTACCATATAAAAATGGTTTTTCCCCTATACATATAAATGCATACAACTCAGGCCCAGCCCCTAGAGTACTAATACATATTGTCTAAATAATTGTACATTTGTATACTTTATACTTGTATATTTTATTTGAGAATTTAGTGATCAATAGACACATGTAGATGTGCTCTGACAAATAATGTGACCCGGCCAGTGAATGTAAACGTAAGTTTTTCAATTTACCCAGCAAGACAGGTGCAGCAAGCAGAGTGAATAACTCCAGATGCCTTCTCGATGCACACCCATGGCTTATGGGGATTTGCCGTACTCTTTCGGAAGGTGTGCAGTCTGCTTTGAAAAAAAACTTCCGATTCGTCTGATATTGGATGAAAGAAGACTTTTTTTCAGCCATCTAGCATCAAAACAACTATATGCCTTGCTTTATTTGTAGTCGCTAAGCAGGCGAGACTTCAGTGAAGTAGCTGGCTGGTCAGCGTCATTATAACTGGCAAGATGGTTGGCCAGCGCGATCATGGATGTTGGAGGCCAGCAGTTTAGTCTTTCGATTCTCCAAGCCACCCATCTTTCAGTTCGTTCATGGGATCGCGAAGAATATTTTCTCCACATTTTAAGAGTTCCTTATATTGGTCTGCATGACGACGTTTTTCGTCACCGGTAGGCAGTAGCACAGGCTTCTTCATATACGCTGCAGCGTAAGCAAGAGCAGCGAGTTCGTCTTTTTGTCTCGTCTTTTTCAGTGTCATATCATCGTCATTTGGGTCAGCCATAATCAATATAAGATACTAACACAAAAACTCTGATCGAAAACGCTGTGTTTACACCCTCCCCCCTCCCGCCAACAAAGTACACAACGTGGCGTTCGTCACCGCTAATAACGCTCGCGAATGACCTTTGAGATTTCCCATGATTCATTGCACAGCATGAGATACCGAACTGGCTTATTGTGACGGCGGCATAGTTTTCACATAGTGTCGGAAGGTGGCGCGGTGTTGGCGCATGCGCGAGCCGCTCGCTCTCGCTCTCTACTTGGCAGCCATTTGTGTGTATTAACCTGTTTCTCCGAATGAAGACCTTCATTTCCAAATTCCTGTTGTTATCATTATTGTGAGTGCTCCAATGAAGGCATAATAGCAAGCTTTCACAGTGGCGCCCATCGTGGGGCAGTTTTGATTTCCAAACAAAGGAATTCTGCTCGAATCCAAATCGGAGGAGCACTCGATTTTACACAGGTGATTTCTTGGAGGCCGCCATGTTCCGTGCTATCCTTTGTTATGATCGACATAATTTCTGTGCCATTGTGAGGCAAGTAAATGATGTCAACGCCTAATAAAGGGTTCTATTACTATAGATAACATAGGGGTTTCCAGTTTATGCTACTCAGTTTCAAGATCAGAAGCTGTAATAACCGGTTAATACATATTTTATGACTTGGTGGCGTGTTGTAATTTGCGTGTGTGACGTCACTCGCTGAGCCCAGCAGTGCGCAAGTAATATGGTAGGAATGCAGCTAAAACTATGTGTACGAGAAATCATAAGCCGTTCCTCTCTGCTGCGATGTCAGTAGCAAGTATTGTATATATATTGAACAGTCTCTAGTACCTGTGTGCACTGCTAGCATTTCGCAGATTGGCTCGGAGCTATTTGATCTCTGTAGCTAGTCTGCTTATGGTAAGATGACCTGAGGCACGTTATACGTGTGTCATCGAGAGACAGAACTTTATATTATTATTATTATTCGATAACAGTTTTCATGTGTGTGCGTGAGGAAGTTAATGTATGTGATTCCAAAATTATCTAACCTGCCAATCTAACTTAAAATAATTAATAATTAATTTTTTTTTTAGTAATTGTGTTACGTAACACCCTAAATAAGGATGGCCGTTGCACGCCCAAAACTGAAGGAATAAAAATGAAGTCTGATTTATTACCCACCAACAAGCGTCTGACAGTTGTTAATACGTATAAATTATGACTAAGGTATAAAAATAGATGACGCAAATATTATCAGGAAATCCCTACAGCTAAATAACAGCGTGCAACTCAATGCCAGTCTATTGCCAAAGTAACTGCTCACAATGAAAACAGTAAATAAAAAAGGAAAATAGTAAAGGCATTGGTAAAGACACATGAATCCTTTTACTTCGATCTTAGTACATTGATATACTAAGTGAATGAGAATGATCGAACTTACTTCCTTGAATCTAGATAAACTTGAACTCGACTTTCATCCCACGTCAGAGAATTCAAGAAGCCGACTGTCATATTGACCATATCTGCAGCCATCAGGAACCAATGGTCACCATCACAAATGGGCAACAGTACCCACTTGAAGTTCTCCATGGGTATCTGGAAGAATGGATGATAAGCCATGAGCTATGTACGACATAGTTCCAATCAGAAAAACCGGATACATTCTTGCCATGTCTAGATTGAACATCAAGAAATAAAGAATTCCACCAACTGTGTACCCAATACTAACTCTTCATTCTCTTTGTTTTATTTTCGGAGGGGGTTGGATTTCCCCAATGCATGAAATACCAATTCGCATGGTCGCAGGAATTTACATCACGCTCTCTGCTGATGAAGCCAGACAGAGAGCAATCAACCTGTTAAATTGAGCACACAACCAGATTTGCTCAAATTTTAGCCATCTGGCTAACATCGTGTCTGCAAGTGTTTCATTAGGACCACATACATCTCTTCACCAAATGTTATGCATTCTGGAAGTCAAGGCTAATCATACGGAGGAAACCACTGTACATACTTTCTTATACAGCCAAGGCATTTGATTGGAACTGCCTTCTTCCATTTAACTGCCAAAAAGCTTGGTGGCACATAGACCGAATCTGGCTTGGCTGCATTGGCATCTTTTGAAAGCAAATCCAGGAAAACATGTATTACCTGAGAAAATAGCAAAATAGACCATTCAGTTAATATCGAACCATGGAACATGATTAATCAATTTAAACTATTAATTGTAGAAGCCATTCTTGACATTTATTTACTATAGTTTAAGTTTCCCGGCTGTGGCTGGTGATGTGGTAGTTGGAGCCTCGTTTTGAGGTCGGAAAGAAACTAGTTCATCTTCTCCAATATTTATACGTCCAACCAATCACAGGGTCGACATTATAGAGCAATACTACATACAGTACACGTGTAGCGGTTTTAGCTCTTAGCGACTGACCCGTGACCGTGTCTTTACCGCATTCGTCAGTTATGTCTAGGGGTGTAAAATATGTCACCGCCGCGTGTAAAACCCGCCTACAAATTAGATCGATATTGCTATAGTTTATATATTTGTCGTGGTGTCAATGCGGAGATAGAGAACGAAATTAGATGGTAGAAACATTTATAGTTATTGGTAACGTAAGAGATATATCTTTAATTTAACATGTAAACAACGTACAAGGAATCACACTATTTACAACAATTCACTCTATAGTTCTATAACAGTTCATACAGACAGTTTACTTACTATATATCCTAAGTATTATCTCGATCTCTGTCGAATCTCACTCTTTAGTTATCACCGTATCGAACTCTTACTCTTTAGTTATATCCTCCCAACTCCCCAAATCGAACTCTCTCTCTCTCTCTCTGTTTAGTTATATCCTCCCAACTCCCCAAATCGAACTCTCTCTCTCTCTCTCTCTCTGTTTAGTTATATATCCTCCCAACTCCCCAAATCGAACTATCTATCTCTCTGTTTAGCTATTCTCCAACTCCCCAAATCGAACTGCTACTATTTACTTATTCTCCAACTCCCCAAATCGAACTGCTTTCCCCCCTGATTTACGCTCTATTTATTTAATCTTGACAATGGTAAATGTAAACACAATCAGCTGTTCGCTTCTAGATGTCACGTGGGTTTCACCAACCAATCAGCGTGACGTTGACATGACAATGACGTATGTACAAACATGGACGAACGCTGGACGAACGATGGACGAAATCTCGTCACCTGGACGAGAAAACGGACGAACATGTAAACAGACGGTAATTGTATGTATTGAAAGCTCACCTAAATATATCCTCTCTATGTTGTAACTATTGTTCACCCTCCCCCCGTTACTGCACTTAGAACTTTCTACATTCCCCCCTTTGTCGATCAAGACCGTCCTCGGTCTTACGCCTTATAATTCCTGCCTGTGCTTACCTCCAAAATACATACAATAAGTTAATACAACCTACTCAATACTTTTCCCCAAAGTACATACCATACTTTAACAATTTCTAAAATGTACACTCATTAGCCCCAAAAGATTCAAAACACAAGGATTTCCAAAAGTACATACATTGACACAATAATTTAACACAATATAGCATACACTGTCACTGGTCATTAATACATTCAATAATTTAACGCAATATAACATACCTAATACATTCAACAATTTAACACAATATAACATATCTAATACATTCAATAATTTAACACAATATATACATATCTAATACATTCAATAATTTAACACAATATATACATATCTAATACATTCAATAATTTAACACCATATATACATACATACCATCAACAAACCAGAATCCCTTATAACCCCATCATTATTTCAATTAATTTTTACAACCCGTTTAATCTTCCCTAACAATTTGATTCATTAACGACTTTACATACTCCTTTAATCCCTCTGGTACGGCTTCCTTCTTCATTTGTGCTGCTCCAACTACTAGCTCCCGTATCCTCTCTTCCAGTTTCCGCTCTCGCTGCTGTCCCTCCTCGATTATCCTCTTCATATTCCTGACTTCCTCTTCTCTCTTCTTTTTCATCTCTGCGCTTCGCTCCACCTCTTCCCTATGTTTTCGCTCCCTGATCTTCTTCAACACCTCCTTCTTATCTTTCCACATCTTCCAATTTTCCACTGCCTTCCCAAATTCATTCTCATATCCTTTAATCATGTTTTCTGCGTCTAATAATTTCCTGTCCAATTGTTCTATCCCCAACTCCTCTCGCTGTAACATCTCTTCATCATAATCCACCTCTACCTCCGACGGGAAAATTCCAGTCATCGGTAGTTCCTCTTCTTTTGTTTCCTCCGCTATTTTCTTCCGCTCCTCTGCCGCCTTCTCTCTTCCCACTCTATCCACTACGGGTCTCTGTTTCTCCTGCTCCTGCCAACCTTTCTTTCCCCACTTCTTATAAATGCCTTCCTTATCGATATAGGGTAACTGGTTTGGCAACCATATATATGGCCGGGCGTGGACTGGATAGGCAACTAAAGGCTTTGACACCTTATGTACCTTTACCAGGTGCCGGTTAATGTCATTTACCCTTAACTTTCTCTCATTATTGCAAACGGGGCACACCTGCCACCGCTGCATCCGTGCATGTCGTTCTCCATAGTGCTTCGGGTAGTGCATTGGTTTGAGACTCACCCCACACCCTGGCACTGGACATACACTTTCCACCACTATATTCTTACTGTCTACGGCGACACTCTCTCTAACCTCTCTCACATTCTCTCTCTCCTCTTCAATTAGTTCACTCCGTTCGTCCTCATCTAATCCAACCACTAGCAGGATAAAGATGCTCCGCGACTGAAAAGGGCCCACTTACACTAGAAATAAAATCAAGTAAAAATAGGTTAATGGAGAATGGTCTGGGAATACGGCCTGAAAATCTGAAAAAAATGATAGAAGAGACAATGCATGAGTCAATACTGGAACAAGGACAGGCTGATCAGCTGGTCCAGCTTGTCGATTCCTATCAAGACATCTTCGCCGGTGAGGATGGTCAGTTGGGTTGCACGGACTGGGTTAAGCATAGCATAGACACTGGAAGTGCACGTTTTATTAAGCAAGCACCTCGTAGAGTACCGTTAGCGAAACAGATAGTGATGGATCAAGAGATTGAGAAAATGTTGAAAGCGGGGATTATCGAAGAAAGTAGTAGTGCTTGGTCTTCACCCGTGGTATTAGTAAATCGCCCGGATGGTTCAGTACGGTTTTAAGGTTGCAGAGGTAGCGGGATTATTGAAAGGCAGGAGAGCATTCGTTCGAAGGGGAACAGACGGGAGGCTTTGAGATTGCTGACCTAAACGGTTCTGTATAAGTCCACGTAGGGCTGCCACTTGTGAGGTTAAGCTAGCTAGCTCTGAACGTACCGCTTGGACTTCTGTCTTCATCGACTCCATAGTCGTTGACAAGTGGGTAATTTCTCCGATTAAATCATCTCCCCTCTCTCCGTCAACCTCTTGACGACGTCTCTTAGTTTCGCGCTTCCTCGTAGCCTGTGCGGGATAAACTACCATAGGAGTTGTTTCCATCGTTCCTTCCATCGACTCGGCGGTTGTGGAGCTGCTGTCTTCGGTCGCGTGGAGTTTCTCTACGAGATCAGATTCTAGATCTGCCTCAGGAGCTTTGGAGCGTGTGCGGGTTGCCATGTCGGCATGTTGCCATGTCGGGTTGCCATGTCTTCTTACTGTCTACGGCGACACTCTCTCTAACCTCTCTCACATTCTCTCTCTCCTCTTCAATTAGTTCACTCCGTTCGTCCTCCTCTAATCCAACCACTAGCAAATCCGTTTGCTCAAGTTCTTCCATCTCTGCCATTAATTTCGCAAGGATGCTCGTCGCCTCCTGTTCCTCCATCTGCAACAACATACTCAGTTGGTACTACACGAACACTCAGTACTATACTCAATAACATACATGAATGGTCAGAGTGACTGCTGACACCTTCTTCCCCCACTAAATTGAAAACATCGTGACGTCCTCGTCATATCGTTACTGTATCGTCCTCTACTTCCCACCGAATTCACCATTGACCTTTAACACGACTCGCAATCACCACTGACCTTTAACACGGCTCGTAATCACCATTGACCTTTAACACGGCTCGTAATCACCATTGACCTTTAACACGGCTCTTAATCACCATTGACCTTTAAGGTCAGACCAAACCCAAAATACCAAAAATTTTTATTAGTTAAGATAGTGACTCCAAATTTTCAGGGTAAATACTTAGTATTTATTGCAAATGAAAAAAATGTGTTTTAGCCTCGTTTTGGAATCTAGGTCACGTAAATCCAAGATGGCCACCATCAAAAAGTGTACTTCTTTATTTTTGCTAAAGCATCAAAACTACTCAACACAATTAGATAAAACTTGGCAGAAATGATCAAAAGGGTGTATTCTATAAAATGAACTATTATCAGTTATGTAATTTGCCCCGCTTTAAAATTTTGGGATAAACTGTCATTTTCATAAAATGTGGACAAGGCTTGACTCTATTCCACTTCATAGATTTAAGTTATATCACTTGTATCATGCTGATCTAGTTCATTTTACAGGTTTATACCTCAAGATAATACCTCCAAATTTCAGATAGATAATCTGTAGTAGTTTGAGTAGTTCCAATTGATACAGGCTGAAATGCTGTAAAATGCGAAACTGAGAAATCAGCCTCGAAAGATCACAAACAGCCAAAAGTATACATTTAACTCATAGAAGTAGTCCCATACATGCTAATTATGACATATCAGTCGTCATCTTCATTTTTATATTATGTCCCTGTTTTTTTCTGCGTTTTTCCTTTATTCCTGACGTTCACCCCTTTGGGCGGCAGCCACACGCCCAGCATCCCGACATCGCATCATTGCCAAACAAGTGTGGCCAGGTTCTATGCCTAGTCTTTAAGGATGGCAGCACTAGCACATTCACCATCATTAAAAAGAACTGTGGCATAGTTCACAGATATCTCAAGTCGCTGCCTCCCAACAAATTGGGCATAGGTCCCAAATAATGTGATGAAAAGACTCATTGTTATTCTGTGTATCCCCGTGTAGACATTTTGACAGCAAGCGGTTCATCACTGACTAGGATCTCAAACACTGGTTTGATTTCTTTGAGTACAAAGTCAGGCAAAACATTCTTTTTTGCCTTTTCCAAGTCACCTTTTTCAGATGCCAATTTGAGTACATGTTCATTGAAATGACTGCTCAGATTGTCACATACAACTATCTTCCGTCCAGTTTTCGTTCTCACAGCAGGCAAAAAGACAGTGGTAAACCAGTCTGCAAAACAGGTACTGTCAAACCATCCGCTCGAACTTCTATTGTACCGAGTGCCTTTTGGGCCACCTTCCATCCATCTGTCCCACAGGTTTTCGGCCTTATAGACGACATAACACGGAAGCATCTCCACTAATGCTGAACCACAGTACATTATTGATATGGCTCCTTTGTAATAGTTCGCAATTCTCTCCGGATACTTCACACCACGTTTAAACACACACCGTTTGTTCCTAGCATTATCTGATAGATTTGTTTCATCATGATTGTAAATGCAGCCGCGTGCAACTGCAATCTACATCACCTCCTTTTCCATGGACAGTTTTTTGGAAGTTTTCAAAAAGCGTTTTAACCTCATCTGCATTAGCAGCAGCATGATCTGTGGTGTATTTTGAGTAGAATCCAGGAAATAGGGGCAATGGTTTTCCAACTTCTGACTGCAGCAACCAGTAAAAATCAATGACAAATAGAGTTGGTGTTTTCTCTGATTCCTGATGTTTACTTAGTGCTGATAGATCAAAGCTGGCTTTCTCAAGCTGTTTGTAGTATGGGACAATTGCACGATCTTTCCCATCTAACTGTCGTCTCTTCTTGCCAACACGGATGCCAGTAATTGGTTCATCATTGACATCTTCGTTTGTGGTTGTGGTGTTTTGCATATTCTGGTATCAGAACCCAGCTGTAGCATGCAAGGTGTCTTTTCCGTTGAGGTTGTCCATATTAACGGCATAGTTATCCCATCCGATCCCTGTGCCTAGGTTGTCTTGCCGTTTCACACCGTCAGGAGTATCTTGATCATTTTCTTCTATTGAATACGCAAACTCAGTCTCCAACGCCTTGACCTCATCATAACTTATGGAGTTTCCCAGACGATTCAGGATACACAAGAACAATTTGGAACCAGTCAAAGTACCAACTCCCAATCCAAGCACCGTGCTTTATTCAAACACAGAATGAAGAAACTTGATCAACCAACAATAAAGCAATAAAAATATAGTTGACAGAAATAAACCTAAAAAATTTGCATTTAAAGTTTGGAACTTGTTACTTGGTGCCTGAACGTGCACGGACGCGTTGGTGCGTGGACGTTACAGTACATCATTTTTGACGGACATTTTTTCATCTTTTATTGTCAATTAACCAGTTATTATTACTATTTCTATACTCAACGCTATTTATAT
>NW_014578745.1:57587-59163 GCF_000485595.1 Priapulus caudatus
TGTACAATTGTACAATTTTACAAAAATACATTTGAAATCAGCAGCATCTTTAAGATGAATTGAGCTTGTAGATGGGTGAGTGACTAGGTGAAAATCTTTGACTATACTCCAGGAATATTAATAATAACCACTCTCATGATCATACCACCCATACAGAAAAACAAGGCATAGCCATTGACAAGCCTTGGGTGGAACTAATTCATACTAGGCCTACATGTAAATAATAATTTTTTTTTTTTTAGCAGTTTCAATTCATGTTTAAAATCAAGTACAGTCAAGTAATTGAACCATTGTGTCAAGTAAGTACCCTACACTTGTTGGTCACAAGTGTCTAAATCGGCAGTCTAAGCATGAAGCTGTTTGATTAAGATTTCCCGACGGAAGACTTGAAACTTTTCCTCAATGATGTCTATCTCATCTATTGTAAACGGTCCATGCCCATCAAGTGTCAGTGGCCCGGCAAACATCCAAAGTGAAGCCAGACACTCGATGTCGTCGGAACAGGGCCAACTGAATTTTCCTGTCAAAGCGTCGCATTTTAAAAACCTCATTCTGAAGTGGTCTCCCGAAACTGCTGAGCACGAACAACTTCCCAACACTCTTTCAACGTAGTACTTTGGAGGATCTTCATAAAAGACACTGTAGTAGGAATCTTTTTCTATGGTGACAACTGAAAATAAAATACTATTTTTAAGCCATGTTTTAAGGGATGCTGCTGCATTCTAGGCGTATCCTTGGACATGGTCTTCGACTAATGTGTTTGTCTGTGAAGTAAAAAATGCATATATTTTTGGCTGTTGGCATTGGACTCCAGGACTGTGCAGATGTCGAGAACTGACAATTCAACAGGTTCAATATCTTGGTTTCCAGCTTGGTCATCTGTAAAGAGAAGATAGAATGCACACATGTGTGAATATTTGACAAAGTTCAAAGACAGACAACCACAAGGTCAGTGAACTTACCAGTACTTTCGAGCTTCCTCCACAGCTCTTCGATTGTTTCAGTCAGTACTTTATCAGGCTCATTGTCCAGTGGCATATCAAAAGTTTCGAAGAGTTCATTTGTTGCAGTAGGCTGTTCGTGGTTCTCATTGTCGGCGATAGCAAGATCCTCGTTTTCCGGCACGTCGGAAGCTTTGTTGTATTCTCGAACCATTTTCATTGTACGCCGCTGCCAAGGCAGGACATACTTCGCATTTATGCAGTGCGCAGTGGGATTGCTCGACAAACAGCCATTGCAAGAGCACCCTAGCAACCGTGTATCTAGAACCCCTGGTTCAACACATTTGATGGAGTGTAAGGCACGAGTTCCTGGCACAGCAGTTTTACATCTCTTTCTGGGCGGGTCTTCTTAAAGTCACCATGTGCTGTGTAAAAAAAGGACAGTCTCTGTCCAGTACAACTGTCCTTGCACAGATTTACCTCACAGTAGTCAAACATCTCGTGGGCTGTGTTGATTACTGCAGATCGCGAGACAACTGCATGCCGTGCAGACGACACCACAACAGATACACCATCGCTCGGTCCCTTACCGCGTCGAGACCCGAAAAACATGCACTCAAAGTCAACTTCATGCA
>NW_014578745.1:61073-66604 GCF_000485595.1 Priapulus caudatus
ACCTACATACACAACAGATTTGCATATGATAGATATTAAAGTGTAGTGGACAAAAATACCAACATTTTGAGGGTCATTTGTCACTGTATGTCCATTCCTTGCAAAATTATTCAATTTTATATTTCCCCTACCCCATAATTGGCGCCTGCCGCTCCACCACGAGTGCACATATACAAGTGGCAATTTCTACCATTTAGCTGTGATTCTCGGCTTGCTTTTAATTCATGGTTTTTTTTAAATCTATGGACATTGCATGGCCTTTCAAAAAAATATAGTGAGGATTTGCCACCCCATGTGGTACCAATTGATGAAATTTGGGGGTCTGGCTCATGGACTACCTAGCTCAAAGAGCGAATCAGCACATTTACATACCACGCCGTGATGACCACATAAATAGAATAAAACAACAATTCCATGCGCTAGCAGAATTTCCAAGTGTGATAGGTGCTATTGATGGCACACAAATACGAATTAAATCTCCGACGGAAGATGAACATTTGTACGTTAATCGGAAACAATTTCATTCAATTAACGTGCAAGCCGTTTGTGATAGTGATATGATATTTATGGATATTGTCGCGAGATGGCCAGGAAGCACACACGATGCTTTCATGCTTGAAAATTCCTCAATCCCTGAGTTGTTTGCGCAAGCAGGACTTCAAGGTTGGCTGCTTGGAGACAGTGGCTATCCCCTACGGACGTGGCTGCTAACACCTTATCTTAACCCAGCAAATGCCGCTCAGCGTCGCTACAATGTGAGCCATCGGAGGACGCAGTTCAAGATATAGTGCTTTTGGCGTCTTGAAATCACGTTTTAGATGTGTGGACACCACTGCGGGCACCCTTCTTTATTCACCTGGAAGAACGTGTAAAATAATTGTCGCCACAGCTATTCTGCATAACATTGCAAGGAGACGGAATGTTCAACTGCCAGCTAATGAAGACAATGAGATGATAATGCAAGGTGATGAAGTGGGCTACGATGACATGCTGCAGCAAAACGCAAAGGGTCAACAAGTGCGCGATCAGCTGGTTCAAAGACGTTTTCGTTAGCAATGTCAAAATAAAAAATGAGTATGTGTGTCACAAATTTAATTATTCTCCTTGGTTAATGTTTTAACTGCTTAATTATTGATTTAAATAACCACTTGACCACTTTAGTTAATTACTCTCAATTAATAAGTCTTAATCTAAAACTGCCATTTCATTGGCAGATTTATTAATGCCTGCAGCTGAACTGCACAATGATGCTGAATTATCAGAAGTGTTTATGAATATAAGCTTTATTAAAAACGCAAATAAGGTGGAAAAGAATATGTAATAGTAATCAGCTTATTTGTTCAGTATATACTATTAATCAAAATAAAATAAAGTTTAGCATGCAAGTAAACTGTACTTGTCCACATATGATCCAACAAATATAATTAAAAAATCTCAATAGTAGGGTGGGCAGTGCCGTATAGCCCTACTAGGTTTGAAATTCGTGTCCTTGCGAAACAGTGCCCCTTCTTAGCTCAATCTCCAGTCGCTGCTGCTCGATGTCAAGGCGGCGCTTCTCAATGTCGAGCCGTTCCTGTTCAACCGCCAACCGGTGCTGCTCACAATCTAATCTCTCCGTTTCGAGCTTCAACCTCTCCTGCTCCACGCGGATTATATCTACCTTTTTTGTAGACATCTCTGCTACTGTGTCCCTGCGACGCCTCTTATGACGAATATCTGTTCTATGCATGTCAACATATTCGTTCTGCTGTTGTGCTGGTTGGGGAGGAGTGGAACTGACGCTGCTAACTACTGCAAGGTTTTCAGTCACCTCTGGCCCTAACCCTAACCCTAGTGAGACTATTTGCAGTGGCTGCCAATCATCTTCCTCGAGAAATTGTGTTTCTGGAGTTGACTCGGACCGAGGTCTGGAATCGAGAATTGAGAAGCCTGATTTGAATCTGAAGTCGAGGTCATTGAGAAGCCTCCGTACAAGGCGATAGTGGAGCTACATCCCTAAAAGTGGATTCATCTAGTGTGTCGATGCCCCCTGGAATTCCTTCTATGGCCACTGTTGGAATAATGGCCATGATTTTTTCTTCTATTGGTGTCAAATCTGGCACTTCACAAGGGCCACCACCTGTTTTTCTTTCATCTTTTCTTTTTTTTGCAGCATTTTTCTTGACTTCGCTTTGTAAGTGAGACCATTTAAGCCTTAGCTCCTCGCCTGTCCTTGATATGCCTTCACTTACAGCATTTACCTGTATGGAGGCAATGCACAGACAAGTAAAGTAAACTGTCATGTATAAGTTAAAAATACTTAACTTTTAGGCTGCGGCTGTGTGCCATACAAAGAATACGTATGTTATTAATTATTAATTATATAATAATGTTATAATATTATACGATTATGTTAATTAAATACTATAACTACGTATGAGCGGACACAATATACTGTACCCCCTCCCACAGTGTCGACGACCCGAGGATCCTAAACGCAACTCCTGCGATAGATTGATATCTCCGAGCGCCCATCGACTCGGGGACTCCGATGTAGAAACCGAAGTAGAATCGATCTTGCTCCTTTGGGTCCGTGAGCCAGGTCAGGGTATCGACAAAAGCGGTGATCTCCGAGCTATACGCTTCGAAGATACGCCCGATAAGGTCAACGCTTGGACCAGCTGGTATGACCTGCATCATTTGGCAGATCAGGGTCAGACTGGTAAACCCTCTACCGATTAAACGTTCAGCCGCCAGGTGACACTCAATAGGGGCGGATGGCCCGAATGACAGGCGGAGATCATGGATAGCAAGACACACGTCGGCGGATGCTGTCATATTGATCCATCGGTTGTAGACCGCCAGAGCTGCCGCGGTACTCACTGTGAAGGCTCCACGAGTCATAAGGGGGTCCTTATCCGGGTTTCCCGCACACCGAAGGATTTTCAGCGCCGCGAGGAGAGTGCCTTGGAAGGCATCATCTCGGTGCAGGTCAGTCAGGCTAGTGCCTGCCTCTATGTCGAGCAAGAAGCGAACCGCTTCGTCGGACAGTACGCGGCTCGTACTAACACCTAGCAGCGATGCGCGCGTTATCGCAGCAAGTGCGACGTCACCCTTATTGGCGTCGAGCAGCCAAGCACTTGGGACGACAACGCTCTCCTCGGCGATACTATAATCGCGCTCCGCGATACCGAAGCCTCCAATGTCATCGGCGAACGCCTGTTCCAGCGGCCGCATTGCTTGAAGCTTAGAAAACATCACGAATCCTTTTACACACATTCCCCTGAAAATATAAATATCTTGATTAAGCACATTTAGCATGTTTATGAAAACATATTCAACGATGATTTCAATATCGTATATTCAATATCAAGTTCTTTTGAATTCTCAACATTTGATGAAATAGAAAGGAAATATTTGTAATATTTTAAAATCATCAAGTACTCGTAATGATTAATATTAAGAATGATGAAAATTATAAAGCATTAGATGCCATAATGTTTCCTTTCAACAAAAAAGAATTATATATTATGTATGTAAAAAATCGCTCATATTCATACATGATATTATTTACAATATTATTTAAAACACCATTGAAAAATGGAATGCCACAACTTGAACAATAAACATAGAAACAACAAACATAGAACTTTGAACATGCATAATTAAAGTACGTCCCCTTAAATATTTAAAGTAAAAAAATTACGTCCACTTTTTAACAAAATTCTATTCACTTTTTATGGTCAAGTTGCTGCATTATACTTCGTATTTTGCTTTTCCGTTCGATATGTGAACCAACACAATTTATGAAATTGCCCTGGATTTTTTACTAGTTTAGAAATGTGACGTAGATTCGTGACGTAGTCAATTTAAGCAAAATAACTATGTTTAATAAGTACCTATTAACATGTTAGAAAATAACAAACTGAAGTCAAGAGATTAGTATTGGCCATTCAGCAATTTTTTAGTGCTACCTCCGTGTGGACACCAGAGGTGGACCATCATTCAGGAGCGTCAAGCTCAGAAGATAACTCCTTGACTCAATCAAGAAATTTGTCACATCCAACAGATTTTGTGGATTTATTGCGCTCTTGAATCCTCTGGCTTTAGGAGATCGACTGTTCAAGGTATCGAACAGCCGGTCTATGCGCTGTGTTACAAAAATGGCAAAAATGCAATCATGAAATAAAATAAAAGGGAACTGAAATATATACCATATCAGTTTACAGTCCAGCAGATTGTTATGCAAGGCACAATTAATATTGATTGGAATGTTTACTAGCATGTTTTTTTTACAATTTCATATACTACTTTGTGCTTTTAAAAACAGTACATATTTTTCAAAATAACAATACATGACCTAAAAATACCAAGATGTATATTGGCAATATGGCTTTGATAATTAGTTATTACCTCAATGAAGAGAGCAGTTGCCTCACAGCCACTGAATCTTTTGTCTCCGATAGCCAACATGGTTCTAAGGCCTTGTGTGACTGATGAAGATAAGAGTTGTGATGCTAAGGACACTTTCATCTTTTGGAACTGAAAGTGTATGTGCTTTGAGGTGACACGATTGCCCAGTCTGAGTTCTGTATCTTCCTGTACTTTCTGCAAGTTTTCACGATATGTCCAATTGACTACTCCATCGGGACTTGACAGGCCCTTGTATGCTTGCAAGGTGTTGCGCATCAACTTGAGCATATGGCAGGCATCAGGGAAGATATAGGTACGATGCTGTTCTGTAGATGCAATGTGGGTCTTGGTCTTATGAGATACATCAAGATTTGCTCCAAGCAATGCACACATCGACATATTTGTTGGATGGCCATCCATTGTCAGTGCACAAACCTTAAAACCGAACTCATGAAGTTTGTCAAGAGTATGAGAAACTAGTTTTTTCTGTGTCACAGCTGTCAACCCACATGTAAAAAAATATGCCACAGGTGTCTTCCATCCACCATTCAACCCCACCAACATGAAGACCAATGCTTCTTTAACCTCTGAAGTATTATCAGCACCGTTGCCAAGATCCACATAGCCAGAGAATGAGCCAGTGTGTTGATTGAAGTCGATATGCCGTTGTATAGACATTGCATCGATCATTAGGCAGCACCTAAAAAGCAAGTATCACCCATATATATTCTAAACGCGTGGTGCGGCTTACGGTAAAGTGCGTAGAAAGGTTGACACTTACAAATACACAAAGAAGGCGAGAGGAGACAGTGCTACAGTACAAAAGTTTTCTAAGGGGACCACGTTCCCAGACCTGCCTGGTTCCACCCCACACCGAACCATGAAGTGCTTTATCACACTTTTTAGTTGAATTATTATTCCACCCACCTAGAACAATAAAATAATAACAATAAATTTAATAATAACTAACTAGATGTTAGTGTATGAAAGTGCATAAAGGCTCAGACAGACAATCACAAATGAATAAATTAGGATTTAACTTGAGAAGAATCTCTAGTAATCTCTAAATCGGCAGCATCTATACACGAATAGCAAGACTACAGAAATCAATCTAATGCAGTCACACCAGGCAAGTTTAG
>NW_014578745.1:66629-69367 GCF_000485595.1 Priapulus caudatus
TGTGTTGATTACTGCAGATTGCGAGACAACCGCACGCCGTGCAGACGACACCACACAGATACACCATCGCTCGGTCCCTTACCGCGTCGAGACCCGAAAAACATGCACTCAAAGTCAACTTCATGGTTAAGTTTGGCGAAGGTGATGTCCGCAAATGGGCCACGCGATTTGTATTGAGCGGCACATCCATCGGTAAATTCAACCACGTGCTGAAGGTTTTCAAGTCCCCTTTTTTCTTTCAGGAATTTGATGGCCAACTCTTCATAGTGGTGGACAGCATGATAATCATGATTAATATCTTCACTGATCATGACCAATGCTTCCTTCACAACATGGTCATGTTCATTGCAGTTGTAGTATGCAACTATTGGATGCACAGTGACTTGTTGCGTCGCCCAATGGGCAGATTGTATCTCGTCTTGGGAGATACAGGAATAGTTCTCCGCAAAGTCAAGGACAAACAGCGTCCAGTCTTTTGGCAGTTTTGAGCGCAGTAAGATGAATACATCTTGTTGCCAGCTGGCAACAAACAGATGTTTTGCCGGGCGTGCAGTTTACCTTTCATTATCACCTGACGTCCTTGTGTTTTGTATGTTTTCTTCACCGTTATGTCACTGAATGTTTTCAGCTTCTGCTTCTTCAATGGCACAAAGAAACCCCTCTTGGGCTCATCTCCCAACCTCTCTTCTCGGAAGAGTTCATAGGCAGCTGTGCTCTTATTCCTAGCCTCCAATAGATCAGTAACTATGGGACCAGGTGCAGCTGTGCCAGTTGATAGACTGACTGTGTCAGAGTGGACACGGAATTGGTTGATCCAGTTGGACTCAAGCAGGTCTACCAATGAAGTGATATCCTTTTCATCCTTGTTTATCCTTGTTTGGCTCAGATCAGGGTGCTTGAAGGCAGAGTTACCAACTCCAATGGCATCTCGCAATAATCTTAAGAATAAGCTTCCGTATTCCGCAGTGAGGTAATGTCGGCTGATGGCCCCTGGCTTAAAACTAAAGCCTTAGGTTCCGCCTAGTCTGAGTGTCTTTGTTTACTGTCTCTTCGACTACTTGATCTACAGGAATCCTCCCGAATGTATTGTCTGAGCGAAGTTGGACAGAAAACCCGCCACTCTTGAGGAATGCCAGTGCATCCGGATGTTCCGTCCCTAGGTTTGACATCTCCGCATAGTAGCTTGGCATATACCGCGCATAATTCTGTTTGTCATAGGCGAAGCACCACGGAAGGCAATTACAATGCAATGAAGGCCCGATAGACCGAAGGTTTATTCGAATACGCAGTGGCTACACGTCCGGAATCGGTCGCCTAGCCTCCAGGCTACGCATCCGGACATCCACTGATGCCGTATTCGAACGTGAATATGCCGCACATCCACCGATGCCACTATAAATCATATGATGCCACTATAAACCATATATATGCCCTAACCCTAACCCTAACCCTAACTCTAACCCTAACCCTTTGCAACATTCGGTCTATCGGACCTTCGGTCTATCGGACCTTCGGTCTATAGGGCTGCCCCCGAAATGCATGCAATAGACCTTTGGTGACCTAATTAATTTGAAATTTAATTAAAAGGGGTATAAATTGTATCAGGAATATGTATATTACCATTTGGAAAGTATAGTTTTTAAATTTTACCAACTAATTTCAAGCAATTCCACTTTTACATTTTTGGCCTATTTTAGCGCCAAAATAGGGCATTTTAATGAATATGTCAAAACTCGTTGCATACCATGGCGTAAATGAAAATAAAGCAATTTTTTTTTACTATAAATCAACTTCTACATCTCTTTGCTTCAGAATAGACACACTCAGACTAACAAATAAACATTGGTAACGATTCTGTAGGGCATTTTTTGACAGGGGTCCCATTTTAAGCAGGGGTCAAATTTCATGACCTTTTGACCTCTGCTGACCTACATACACAACAGATTTGCATATGATAGATATTAAAGTGTAGTGGACAAAAATACCAACATTTTGAGGGTCATTTGTCACTGTATGTCCATTCCTTGCAAAATTATTCAATTTTATATTTCCCCTACCCCATAATTGGCGCCTGCCGCTCCACCACGAGTACACATATACAAGTGGCAATTTATACCATTTAGCTGTGATTCTCGGCTTGCTTTTAATTCATGTTTTTTTTTAAATCTATGGACATTGCATGGCCTTTCAAAAAAATATAGTGAGATTTGCCACCCCATGTGGTACCAATTGATGAAATTTGGTGGTCTGGCTCATGGACTACCTAGCTCAAAAAGCGAATCAGCACATTTACATACCACACCGTCATGACCACATAAATAGAATAAAACAACAATTCCATGAGCTAGCAGAATTTACAAGCGTGATAGGCGCTATTGATGCCACACAAATACGAATTAAATCTCCGACGGAAGATGAACATTTGTATGTTAATCGGAAACAATTTTATTCAATTAACGTGCAAGCCGTTTGTGATAGTGATATGATACTTATGGATATTGTTGCGAGATGGCCAGGAAGCACACACGATGCTTTCATGCTTGAAAATTCTTCAATCTCTGAGTTCTTTGCGCAAGCAGGACTTCAAGGTTGGCTGCTTGGAGACAGTGGCTATCCCCTACGGACGTGGCTGCTAGCACCTTATCTTAACCCAGCAAATGCCGCTCAGCGTCGCTACAATGTGAGCCATCGGGGGGCGGGGCAGGAAGGTGCGGAGAGCGGGCGCTAGTGAAGCAGGG
>NW_014578746.1:0-11183 GCF_000485595.1 Priapulus caudatus
GAGAAGGGGAGGAGGGAGGCGTGCGAGAGAGAAGCCGGTGTGATTAGAGGGATGATGTTAGAGGGAGGAGGAGGAGAAGGAGGAGGGGAGGAGGGAGGCGTGCGAGAGAGAAGCCGGTGTGATTAGAGGGATGATGTTAGAGGGATGAGGAGGAGAAGGAGAAGGGGAGGAGGGAGGGGTGCGAGAGAGAAGTCGGCCTGATTAGAGGAATGATGTTAGGGGGAAGAGGAGGAGAAGAAGGGGAGGAGGAGGAAGAGGAGGAGGAGAAGGAGGTGGGGTAAAAGGAGTAGGAGGAGGAAGAGAAGGGGAAAGAAAAGTAAGAGGATGAAGAGGAAGAGGAAGAGGAAGAGGAGAAGGAGAAGACGAAGGAGGAGGAGAAGGGGAAGCTGGTGTGATTAGAGGGATGATGTTTGTGAACGTCCATGCGCCGCTGCGCTATCACCGCCTAGCAAGCAATCAATCGTCAGTAGCCCGCGCGGTGATAACGCAGGAGGGGGAGGAGGGGAAGGAGGAGGGGGAGGAGAGGAAGGAGGAGGAGGAGGAAGAGGAAGAGGAGGAGGAGGAGACGAAGGAGAAGGAAGAGGAGGAGAAGGAAGAGAAGAGGGAGAGGAGAAGAAGAATGAGGGGGACGAGGAAGAGAAGGGGAAGGGATAGGAGGAGGAGGAGGAGGAGGAGAAGAAGAAGAAGGAGAAGGAGGAGGAGGAGGAAGAAAAGGGAAAGAAGACGGCGAAGGAGAAAGAGAAGGGAGAGGAAGAGGAGGAGGAAACGGCGAGCAGAATGCTAAAAAAATAGGGAAGATAAAGCGGGATTGGGAGGAGGATATGGGACAGTCGCAAGATTGTGGTACGATGTAATCAACGATGTAACGATAATGAAGCAATTGGAATTATTAGCAGAAGGATTAGGAAGGTGTTAGAATAAGAGGATGCGGCGAGGAATATATTTGGAATGGCGGATGGGAAAGTAGTAAGATTACGGAAGGCTAGCGACAGTGTGATGGACGAAGAAGCTGTGAAAGGAGGTT
Source organism: Priapulus caudatus (assembly GCF_000485595.1). Lineage (NCBI taxonomy): Eukaryota > Metazoa > Priapulida > Priapulimorpha > Priapulimorphida > Priapulidae > Priapulus > Priapulus caudatus. The sequence goes on from NW_014578746.1 coordinate 1,025, forward strand.
GTGGGAGGATGAGGACGCTATAGGAAGATGCGGAGACTGCAGGAAGGATAAGAAAGTTGTTGGAGGATGAGGGAACTACAGGGAAGCTGAGTGTAGGCGATAAAATAATGAGGATGTTGCCGGAGCGCGATGTACCTATGCAAGGATGAAGAGACTGAGTGGGCGCGGAGACTGTAGAGAGAGGGGTGACAAGCTTTCAGGGGTGGGGACACATAACGCATGATGATCGTGAGGACTGGCATGTCGAAATTGCGACATCGGTGACGATTTCATGTCCTTCGTTGTCGTCTGACCACACCTGTGATTAGTTAACTACCTAGAAGCAGACGCGTGGGTGACAGCGACACGGCGACACACGCGTGGGTGACAGCGACACGGTGTCACACGCATGAAGAAAGAAAAAAAAAAAAAGAAAGAGAGAGAACGCGAGAGAGAGAGAGAGAGAGAGAGAGAGAGAGAGAGAGAGAGAGAGAGAGAGAGAGAGAGAGAGAGAGGAATGGCAGACTCCGAACAAATAGTATGCGGTTAATAAAACACGAGTGCAACATCGGTATAGAACCGATAAGCAAATAATCGTATACAGTACAGCGTTACAATCGAGCCAACATTCCAGCGAAGTAATGTGTGGTATGCACGTCGACGCAATTCGGCCCCCTCTCTATTTTATCGTTTTTCCCCGAGAGACAATTCCGTCGACAGATCGCGTTCTCTCCCGTCTTCGCAGCAAAACGACGGGCCTCGTAACTTTTAATGACGTTACGGTGAATGCGTTTACGGACTGCTGGCTGGCAGGCAGGCGCTCTCGCGAGATTTCTCGAGGGCAGGGCTAGACGGGGCGTCTGCAGCGATTATGATGTAATTACAGTTTCCTAGTTTTTATTTATTAGATTGCGAGAGAGCTACTTGAATCTTACGTACGAATATCGGAGAGTGCAACAGAGCCAAACTCTCGCGTAGACACTGGGAGGGAAATATAATAAGAGAGATATATGTAAGTAGAGTTTATAATAAGAGAAGAGTTAATAATAATAGGAAGATCAGAGCTAATCACGTGCTGCCCACGCTCTGATCACGTGTTAAACACGTGTTGACCATATGTTGGCCACACGTTGACTTCACCCTTACCACTGGTCAATAGCTCGATGGAAATTTGCGTAAATTAACATAAATTAATGCGTAAATCAGACAAGTTAATACGATGACGTCATCGCATATGACCAACGGCATATCTGCGATGACGTCAAGATGGCAGTCAAGCGACTGGCGCGCCATCGCATTTATCACGGCGACCTTAACCAAACAATCAGACGATTTTTTCCCCGAGTTTAGTTTGTCAGGTTGCAGGCTAACCACGATGCGCGGTCTCCATCAGTGATCTAATATCTGTCCACAGTCGGATAACATCGCGGCAATCCCCTTTGAGAACCGTATCAATGACTACTGCCCTTTACGAAATCTCATTAGTTCTTGGCGTTCGCTGACGTCTGCGCCACGTGACGTAATGATAAAGAGTGATGTCGTCACGAAGCTGAAGGTCACTGTGAAAAGGCAACTAGTAGGTCTCAGGGGAGAGATAGTGAATATAGAAATAAGTTGTAAATATAGAAATCAGTTAACCCTAACCCTAACGCTAACCCTAATCCTAACCCTAACCCTAACCCTATCTCTAATTCAAAAATAAAACAAAATTAGCCAAAAATAATAAAAAATAAAACAAATAAGAGACAAAATTAGCTAATCAGAGCCGTCCCCTAGCGGATCACTATCTGTCCCCTGTGCAAAATTCAAAGACAACTGCTGCGTTTTTATGCTTGGGAGCTGGTTGTATGGATCTACCCCACGTGGCAAGATTCGGTTAATTCCGTAGCTGCGACGATAGGAACGAAAGAAGATGGCGGACTTGTCCGAGGATTGCCGAATGCTGTGTGACCGTGTCGAAAGATGGCGGCCGGCGGAAACATAAACGCACGCAGTACACAAGTCACACCCGCGCACGCACATGTAGCACCACACACTACAACACACACACACGCATGCACGCACGGCTAGCGCACCGCTACGCACGCACACCACACACACACACACATACACAACACACACACAGCCCGGGGGCTCCGCACACACGACACACACACACAGCACCCCCTTGCACACACACAGACGGAATCTATGGTGTACGGACTCACGCAGGTACGTCCCACGGGAGGTAACCGCGATCCCATCATTAACGTGTGATTGCGCATCGAGTAACAATCACGGGGATATATCTTTACTAGTAAGATGCGCTGCAAGTAAGAAGTGTTATTCACGACGCCGACCGTCTCAGCCATAGAAATAAATTCAGGTAGGTTCTCAACAGGCCGTCAGCTATCATCTAGCATAGGAGGTAAATGCTCCTTACATAAATTTCTTCTGGAGGCCCCTTAAGCGAGGCCACATACCCACGCCTATTGCTCGCTTCGCTCCTTGTTCTTTAACTTCATGGGAGACAACATTTGCCTCCTAATCAAAATTTACACATCTGGCTATGGCCCTGTTAGTTCTCTGATATCTCTCTGGTCTCAGCTCTGCGCTATCAGAAAGAGTCAACTATCAGCTTGCTTACGCTGCACCGGGAGGAACAATTGAGGGAACTTCTATCCCGCCGGCGTAGAGGGACAGTACCGGCATGTGGCAGCAGCTAGTGCTTAGGATTAGGGTTAGATCAAGGGTAGGGTTGCGTTAGGTTAGGGTTATGGTTAGGATTAGCGTTAGGGTTGAGGGTTAAGGATTAGGGTTAGGGTAGCGTTAGGGATATATAGGCCAATGTCTAGTACGGAGGTATCCTGTGGAAATCTTTCTGTGGAAGATTTTGGAACTTTGAAGTATACGTCCAACTGTATCACGTGAGCTGTTCCCTCCCCGCCCGGGGAATAGCAACACCCAACAAGTGAACCAGACGATGGCTTTGTGTGCTGCCATCTACACACACTTCCACGCAACATCTCCGCTTGCTTCTTTCTATTTGGCGTGCGCCATTCGACGCGATTTCGAAATGGATATCTCGATCGATTTTATATCACGATTGATGCTACTCTCCCGTCGAGCGAGGGTAATCAATGGATTGGATTTTTCGCATACGACCAGCTTTTGTTGCGGTTGTGTGTGCTGGAGTTCGAGGCGCCGGTCGTGCCTGAGATAGGATAATGCGGGTATTAGCTGGCAGCGTTAGCAAACAGTGGCCTGAATACTGAGATATTACGGCTAGTATGACAAAGCTGCGCGCGAGCACGAGGAGGCGGAGAGGAGGCTCTGCGAGAGAGGAGGCGAGAGAGGAGGCGAGAGAGGAGGCGAGAGAGTGCCTGTCGGTGTTGACTACTTCTCCGTCTCTCTCTCTCTCTCTCTCTCTCTCTTTCTCTCTCTCTCTTTCGCTTTCTCTCTCTCTCTCTTTTTCTCTCTCTCACAGCTCCGTTTTCTCTCTCTCTCGTCTCTCTCGCTGTCCACAAGACATTCTCTCTCTCTCTCGTTCTTCGCCTCTCCTCTCTCGTCGCTCTCTGTCGATCTCTCTCTCGCTCTCTCTCTCAGTCTCCTCTCGTCTCCCTCTCTCGCGTTCTCGATCTCCTCGCTGTCTCTCTCCGCTCTCTCTCTCTTTTTTTTTTTTTTTTTTTACTTTCTCTCTCGTCTCCTGCAATTATCTTCTCTCTTCTCTATCTCTCCTCTCTCTCCTCTCGGTCTTTCTCTCTCTCTCTCTCTCCTCCTCTTCTCTCTCCTTTCTCTCTCACCTCTCTCGTCTTCTCTCTCCTCTCTCTCTCTCTCCTCCTCTCTTCTCTGGTCCTGCTTTTCCTCCTCTCTCTCTCTCTTCTTTCTCTCGCTCTCTCTCTCTCTCGCTCTTTGTCGATTTCTCTCCTCTCTCTCTCTCCTCTCGCTCCGATTCTGTTAGCCGCTTGCTGTCCGCGTGCCTCCCTAACCTCCGTCTCCGTGTGTACTCGTTCTCCACGCTGGTCGCGATCGCAGTGCGCGGTTGCTCCGGGCTCTCGAGATTTGCGAGATTCACAAAGTGTCCCTTTCCGTCGAGTGAGCGCGCGCACTTCAAAGGTGACCCCGGCGTGTATGACCGTCTCGCAGCGCATTGGGCGCACACTCGATAATCAGCCCCTATGTGTTGTGTGTCGTGTGTTGTGTGTGGGTGGTGTGTGTGTGTGTGTGTGTGGTGTGTGTGTGTGTTGTGTGTGTGTGCGTCCTGTGTCGTGTGTGTGTGTGTGTGTGTGTGTGTGTGTTTGTTTTGTGTGTGGTGCGCTGTGGTGTGTGTGTTGTGTGTGTGTGTTGTGTGTGTGTGTGTGTGTATGTGTGTGTGTGTGTGTGGTGTGTGTGTGTGTGTGTGTGTGGTGTGGTGTGTGTGTGGTGTGTGTGTGTGTGTGTGTGTGGTTGTGTGTGTGGTGATCTCATACGTGCGAACGTGCGCTTCTCTGTCTGTCTTGTTTCTGCGTGTCTTCTTCGCGCTGCCTGTCCAATCTCCTCTTCGCGCGCATCTCCTCCTCTCAGCTCCGTCTCGCAGACAGACCCTCCTCATCCCTCTCTTCTCTCTCTCCATCTCGCTAAGATTTTTTTTCTCTGCGTCCGTCGAGAGTTGCTGTTAGGTCATATCAGCGACTTGCGACCTGGGTTGACCTCTCGTCTCTCTCTCGTGGCTCACCCCTCCCTCTCACACTTCTTCGTCACTCCTCTTTGCTCCGCTCTCTCTCACAACTCTTTCTCTACTGCTCCCTAATCCATCACCTGGCAGCCATAGATCCAACCAAGAAGGCGAATCGACGTCAGACCGAACGATTAACGAACAGACAGCGGACAGACGGATGGACGGACAGACGGACAGACGGAAGACGATGGACGGCTGACAGATCAACCGAACTGAACGAAATCACGCGGCAGGCGGACGCCATCGCTAATGTATGAATAGCTGTAATGTAGAGTGTGATGTACGATGTGTCGCTTAGTAAGCTCGTGGTGGGACGACAGAGATCTGTTTAGCTGTTGTTTTTTTGCTATCTGCGCTGCTGCTGCTGGCTGCTGCTGCTCGCTTCTTGCTTCTGCTACTGCGGCTTGCTGCTGTTTGTTGGCTGGCGGCTGCTGCGGCTGCTACTGTCTGCTGCTGCTGCTTGCTGCTAACTGCGCTGGCCGCTGTTGTTGCTGGCGGCTGCTTAAGCTGCTGCTGGCTCGCTGCTGGCTACTGCTGCTGCTACTGCTACTACTGCTACTGCTGCTGTTGCTGCTGCTACTGCTGCTACGTGCTGCTGTTTGCTGCTGCTGCGCAACTGCTGCTGCTATACTGCTGCTGCACTGCTGCTTTTGCTACTGCTGCTGCTGCCACTCATTATACTAGCTATACTGCTGGCTGCTGCTGGCCGACCTATACTACTGCTACTACTGCTGTCTGCTGCTGCTATTGATTGTCCGGTTGGTTACGTGCATCACTGCACACGCACGTACTGTTTGGTTCGCCGACACCACCGACGTCGGCCTCGCCTGTAATCATCGCCTTTCGCCTACACACGTACACCACGTAGAGTGGGCGATTGTTGTGGTAGCACTGCACTCTCAGCCTGCCAGGTCGCGTCCTGTACGCGACACACTAGACGCGGCGTGCGTGTGTGTGTTGTGTGTGTGTGTGTGGTGTGTGTGTGTGTGTGTTGTGCTGTGTGGGTGGAGTGAGTGAGTGTGTGTGTGTGTGGTGCGTGTGTGTGGTGTGTGTGTGTGTGTGTGTGTGTGTGTGTGTGTGTGCCGGCGTGTGTGTGTGCGTGCGTGTGTGTGTGCTGTGTTGTGTGTGTGTGTGCGTGTGTGTGTGCGTGGTGGTGCTGTGCATGCCCACGTCGCATCACCCGCAGATATAAGAGAGTTAAGTGGGCGGAGCGAACTGCCGCGGGGGGGGGCGGGGTTGTATGACGTGTGGATGGAGACGTGGTCGTAATGTATAGCAACCCGTGAATGGTGGGCGAGTGACAGTGTTCGCGGGGGCCTCGGGGGAGGGAGGGGTAGGAGGTACACGCTGGCGCACTGCGTGTGCTGAGTGTATGGTGGCGTTGTGAACGTGCGTGTGTGTGTGTGTGGTGCGTGCGTGTGTGTGTGCGTGTGTGTGTGTGTGTTGTGTGGTGTGTGTGTGTGTGAGCTGTGTGGGCGTGGCGTGTGTGTGTGTGTGTGTGTGTGTGTGTGTGTGTGTGTGTGTGTAGTGTGTGTGTCGAGTGTGTGTGTCGTGCTGGGTGTGTGTCGTTACGTGTGTGTGTGTGGGGGGGGGTGTGTGAGTGCTTGCGTCCCTGCGTATGTGTGCGTGCTTGGGTTTCTGTGTGCGTGCTGTGTATGAATGCAGGCATGCGCGTGTGTGTTCGTTGGTGTGCGCGTGGCATGTGCTAGTATATACGGTTAGGCAGGGCAGCGCAATTGCCACTCAGAGACGATGGCGATACAGATGCGACAACAAAGAGCTAATTAGACAGAATTTACGAGTAAAATGAAGTAATTTTACACAGTGTTGTTTAATACGTAGCTCGTAGAGATTCACACGATCTCTCGCGCTCTCTTTCACACGCGCTCTCTCTCACACGCGCTCTCTCTTCTCTCCCGCTCTCTCTCTCACACTCTCACTCACTCACTCACTCTCTCACATATCACCCTCACACGCAACTACCTAGTCTTCTCACACCACACACACACACACAACACCACACACATCACACACACAACACACTCCACACACAGCTCTTTTTTCTCGCTCTGTTTTGCTTCCACTCACCGTCTCCTTCACCCCTCCCCCCCTCCTCTCTCTCTCCTCTCTGTCTCCCCCCCTCTCTCGCCCTTTGTCTCTGCCCATCCTTTCTGTTCTTCACTGTCGGCCATCATCCGCCCGCCATCTCTCTCTCCTCTCTCTCTCCCACCTATGCTCTCCTCTCCTTTCCTCTCTTCTCTCTACTGTCTCTCTTTCTCTCCTCTTCTCTCTCTCTCTCTCTCTCTCTTCCTCTCTCTCCTCTCCCCGCTCTCTCTCTCTCCTCCCCTTCCCTCTCGTCTCTCNGGCCTTACCTTTACGTATATATATATTATATATAATATATATAATATATATATATATATATTACGGCATTTCCGATAAATAGCGCAGCAGTGCGACCGACATCGTCATGACAATCATCATGGCATTTATCCCCGCGCTGTAATAACACAACCCGGGTTAATCACCCGTCTCCTACAAATCACCATCATATCTACATGACAGGTGAATGAGGATGAGGACGAGGAGTAGGACAAGGGAGAGGAGGAGGAGGAGGAGGAGAGGAGGAATGTGAGAATAAGGATGAGGAAGGAGGATGAGGAGAGGAGGAGGACGAGGCGGAAGAGAAGAGAGGAGAGAGAAGAGTGAGGAGGAGGAGGAGGAAAGGAGGGAGGAGGGTGAGGATAGGACTAAAGAGGAGGAGAAGGAGGAAGTGAGGAAGAAGGAAAGAGGAGAGAGTGAATCAGGAGGAGGAGGAGGAGGAGGAGGAGGGGGAGGAAGTAGGAGGAAGTGAGTAAGGAGAGAGAGGAGGAGGAGGATGAAGGAGGAAGAGGAGGAGGAGGAGGAGAGTGAGGAGGAGGAGGAAGAGGAGAAGGAGAGGAGAGTGAAGAGGAAGGAGGGAGTGGAGGGGAGGAGAGGGTGAGGCAAGTAGGGATAGATGAGGAGAGGAGGAGGAGAGGAGGAGGAGGAGGAGAAGGTGAGAATGTGAGGATGAGGATGAGAATGAGGATAAGGAGGAGGTGAGGAGAGGAGGAGAGGAGAGGAAATGTGAGGATTATAAGGAGGATGAGGAGGAGGAGGAGGAGGAGGAGGAAGAAGAGGAGATGGATGGTGAAGAAGAGGTAGATTGTCAGGAGGAGGAGGAGGAGGAGGAGGAGAAGGAGGAATGATTGCCTAGCAACAAAGTGGAAGCGACGCAGTCGTTACACACTAATGAACATTTCACGACGCAATAATTACGTAATAATGACCCCCGTCATGACGCAGTATCGACGCCGTAGCGTCGGGGTTGCGTGACGCTGCGTAATACGTGTGCGTAGATATGTCAATAATAAATGTAATAAACAACGAAATACGTGTAACTGTTATTACACAAACGTATGATTGATGTGATTGATTACGACCATCATTATTTCATCTCGCACTCGCAGGCAAGCATAACCTATAATACAGGCACCCGGCAGTTAGATGCGATATGATATGACTACTAGGCACTTAGGATATGACTACTAGGCACTTAGGATATGACTACTAGGCACTTAAAAAAATGAGTGTCCTAGTAACCCTAACCCTAACCCTAACCTAACCTAAACCCTAAACCTAACCTAAACCCAAACCCTAACCCTAAAAACAAAAAAATTAAATGAAATTAAAGTGCCTAGTAGTCATATCATATCGCATCTTTCTGTCCTTTGCATAATACAGCCGACTTCTCACTCGTCAGTGATATCGTGACTCATCAATGTGCGTTTATCGCATTATATCGTTGGCTGACGACAACTTCGAACGGGCGCGGCAGCGCATAATTACAAATACTAATTAATATCCGACGCGAACATTGTAACGCATCCCACTGCCGCTGCCGCCGCCGCGTCATCGAGCCGGTGACGTCATCGAACTGATGACGTCATCGAGGAGGCGACGTCATCGAGTTGGTGACGTTATCGAGTTGGTGACGTCATCGATCTGGTGACTGAGGCGGAATTGGGGAGGGGCAGGCGGCGGAGGTGACGAGTCGTTGCTTGCTGCTGTGTTTTGCTGCTGTCGCTCGGGTTAGAACGCAGGTGACGGTGAAGGATGGCTGCTGGCGGGCTGAGAGGGTCTATGCCTCCCGGTGTACTGCCGGAACGTACCCTGGGTACGCTCCGGTATACCAGAAAGTACCCTGGTACTATCTAATATGCCGGACCGTACTTCGCCTACTCTACTAACGAGTCTAGGGAGTCGCCTACGCCTAGTCCCTAACCCTAACCCTAATCCTAACCCTAACCATAACCCTAACCCTAATCCTAACCCTAACCATATCAAATAGTGACCAGGGTACGTTCCGATATACCGGACCGTACCCAGGGTACGTTCCGGCAGTACCCTGGGGGACATAGACCCTATGAGCTGCAGTCGGCGGTCAATTACATGTGATTTGTGTGACGCCTTGCGCTTGCATGAATCACGACACGGTACAAAACGATACGACACGACACGGTACCACATGACGTGACACGACACGACACGACACGGTATGATACGACACGCCTGACGTACGTTAGATTACATTGCATTATATTACATTACATTACATTACATTACATTTTGTCCAGTTGGGTAGTCTCGTAGCGTGTCGTGTCGTGTAATGTCATGTAATATAACGTAATGTCATGTAATATAATGTAATGTAATGGAATGGAATGTAATGAAATGTTATGTAATAAAATGTAATGTAATGTAATGTAATTTAATGTAATGCAATGTAATGTAATGTAATGTAATGTAATGTAATGTAATGTAATGTAATTTAATGTAATGTAATGTAATGTAATTTAACGTAACGTAATAAATGATAACATAGAATGGTTTACGCGCGATGTGCTAAGCAACCCGGATCGGCAGCGAATGAGGTATGTGTATAGATAGCGATTCATTATAGCGCGTGTACATAAATAGTTAACTTCTCTCCATAAAAAGGCAGACACCGCTCTCAGTGCATTCGTAAATTCGCACTCCATTCCTCAGTTTGCAGTTCACATGTTATATGAATGTTGCTGTCATCCTTATTTCTCTCTCTCCCTCCCCCTCTCCCCTCTCCACTCTCTCTCTCTCTCTCTCTCCCGGACTTCTTTGCTGTCTATATATATATATATCTCCCTTCCTCTCTCGCCCCCTTTCTTTCTCTGTCTCGCGCATGCACGCACGCTTTCGCGTTCTTTCGCGCGCTCTCTCTCTCTTTCTCTCTCTCTCCCTCTATCGCCCCTCCATCACTCGCCTTCTCTCTCTCGCTGTCTCTCGCGCGCTCTCTCTCTCTCTCTCTCTCTCTCTCTCTCTCTCTCCCTCTATCGCCCCTCCATCACTCGCCCTCTCTCTCTCGCTGTCTCTCGTGCGCTCTCTCTCTCTCTCTCTCTCTCTCTCTCTCTCTCTCTCTCTCTCTCT
>NW_014578746.1:13951-21451 GCF_000485595.1 Priapulus caudatus
GAGTACCCTAACCCTAACCCTAACCTAACCTAACCCTAAACCTAACCTAACCCAAACCTAACCCTAAAAACAAAAAAATTAAATGAAATTAAAGGGCCTGTAGTCATATCATATCGCATCTTTCTGTCCTTTGCCATACAGTACATGCCGACTTTCTCACTCGTCAGTGATAATCGTGACTCATCAATGGTGCGTTTTATCGCCATATATATCGTTGCCCTGACCGACAACTTCGAACGGGCGCGGGGCGGGAGGGACAGCCGCATAATTACAAATACTAATTAATATCGACGCGAACATTGTACGCATCCCACGTGCCGCCTGCCGCCGCGCGTCATTGCAGCCGCGCTTGACGTCATCGAACTTGATGCACGTCATCGAGGAGCCGGGACGTCAATCGAGTTGGTGACGTTATCGAGTTGGTGACGTCAATCGATCTGGTGACGTCATCGCCGGCGCCTGCGTTAGCGCACCGTCCACGTATGTTGTAGAAGGAAGGGCCGTAGCAAGGACGGAGGAGCGGGGAGGAGGAGCGGGAAGGTAGGTGGGGAGGAGCGAGAGGAGGAGGGGGGGGGGGGGGGGCGGGGGGGGGCGGGGGGGGGGGGGGGGGGGGTGGGTGGGTGGAGGCCGGAGGAGGCGGAAGAGAGGAGGAGGGAGGAGGGAGAGGAGGGGGAGGCAGGGGGATGGAGGCGGGAGGAGGGTGGAGGAGGGTGGGGAGGAGCATGCGCCACCGGCGCTGTGTTTGCCGACGTGTTACGAGACTTCACGTAGTGACACCGCAAGTGGCACGTCGGTTTACTCGACCTATCACGCAACGCACGAGGCCTTCGAGCCATAAGTCTTGTCTGCTGATTATACAGCATGGATGGCGTGTTGCTAGCGGTTGCACACTATCATCATCTGATCGATCATCATTCGTCGGTAGCAGCAGCGAGTAGCGGCTAGTAGCAGCAGCTAGCGGTAGTTAGCAGCAGTAGCGGTAGTAGCAGGCAGAAGCAGCAGCAGCAGCAGTTAGCAGTTAGCGGTAGTAGCAGCCAGAAGCCAGCACAGCGCAGCAGTAGCAAGTAGCCGGTAGTAGCAGCAGAAGCAGCAGCAGCAGCGCAGTAGCAGTAGCGGTTAGTTTGTTAAAAACATGCAGCAAGCAGCAGCCAGCCCGCAGTAGCAAGCAGCTAGCGAGTAGCAGCAGCAAGCAACAGTTAGCAGCAGTACAGCAGTAGTGGTAGTATGCAGCAGAAGCAGCATTTAGCAGGCCGCTAGCAGCCAGTAGTAGTAGAGCAGTAGCGCAGAGCAGTAGCTGTAGTAGCAGCAGAGCAGCAGCAGCCGCACAGCTAGCAGTAGCGGTAGTAGCAGCAGAGCACAGAAGCAGCAGCCAAGTAGCAGTCGGTAGTAGCAGCAGAAGCAGCAGCAGCAGCAGTGCAGCAGCTAGCGGCTAGTAGCCAGCAGAAGCAGCAGTGCAGCAGTAGCGGTAGTAGACAGCAGTAGCCAAGCATGTAGCGCAGTAGCAGGCGTAGCAAGCAGTAGCCAGCAGTAGCGCTAGTAGCAGCGAGTAGTAGTTAGAAGCAGGTCAGCAGCAGCAACAGGTAGTAGTAGCAGCAGTAGCAGCCAGCAGTCCACCACCACCACCACCACCACCCACCAAGCCACCAGCAGCAGCAGCAGCAGCAGCAGTAGCAGCAGCAGCCACACCATCACCACCACCACCACCACCACCACCACCTTCACTACCACCACCACCACCACCACCACCACCACCACCACCACCACCACCACCACCAGCAGCAGCAGCAGCAGCAGCAGCAGCAGCAGCTCCAGCAGCAGCAAAAACAACAGATGCATCGTTTGGCTTCATAACTCTCACTCGGCCGACAGACAGATGCGTCCATTAAACTTCTCGCTGCTCTGATAAATGACAAGTCGGAGATTTTGGATAGACTGTGGATATACTTGTCCGCATTTCACGACATCGTATGTCATATATTGCACCGCATACACCCTATCGACGGTGCATTCGCTTATATACGGGAAAAAACACTATGGGTGTGCCCCTAATCCTAATCCTAACACTAACATTAACCCTAACCATAAAAACAAAAAAACTAAAAAATAAATCCTAACTCGTGCACTAACCTGAAACCTAACGCTGACTCTGACACGAATCCGACAATTTTCGTGGAAAAAATAAAATAAAATATTTATATGCCGCAGGCAGTAACATAAACACAATGACGCAAAGTGCTTTGGACACGAAACCAATCCTGGTAATGGTCAAATCGGATACTGGTCAGTTAGCTATATGACGATTGGCGCCGTTGTTGCTACGCAACTATAAACAATGCCATGGAGTATAAAAGCTCCGATTATAAATTCGATTGCAAACTTCGAGGTCGCGCAAAACCTCTAAATCCTAACGCCCCGTTGTTTTATGAAATACGTAATAGTATCTACGAAATATTTATCCTAGGATATGCGGTAGGTTTATCATAATTATATAGATTTATTAGCCTTTTATAGGTTCGTGTTAGCTTCTGTTATATGGTATAAAAAAAACTATTATGTTATGTTCTCCTACTTGTCGGTGTCCACTGCACTGGATATATAGTGACAAGGTTCTAGACGTATATACGTGTGTTATCATTACCAGGTACATACATACGTCAGGCATGTCATTGTATTGTCATCAGTTATTGTCTATAGGGCCTACGAGATCCTACATGCGCACGTTGTGTATTTTGCTCAGAGCATATAATGCCCGGCGCACACGTGAGTTATTTTACGCAAGTAAAATGACGCATGAGTCAAATTACTCAACGAAAATCCGCCGCACACGTGAGTAAAATGACTCATGTGTCACTATATTTGAGTAAAAGAACTCACGTGTGCGCCGGGCTTAAGCTGTGCACGACCTGGCGCGGGTGGATGGATGGATATTGGCAGTGTGCATGCGTACAGGCGGGGTAGAGGTTCCGATATGATCAGGTTATTAGTGGCAAATGTCATATGGTAGCGCGCGGGATTGAGAGTGCCCACCACAAGCCTGATGCGGGCTTGCTCTATATTTAGCTAGCAAATATTATCCCCGACAGCGCTGAAGCGCCGTCATATATATGTAGATATATATGTAGAGACACGTATACACACATGCGCGCGCACGCACGCGCAAATACACACGCACGCACGCACGCGCACGCACGCGCACGCACGCACACACGCGCGCTAACACAGCGGCATCCACGCCGCAACACACACACGATAACTCACACACACACCCCAACGAGCCACATCACGCTCATTCCAGCACGACACCAGCCACACACCTCCTACACCACGACACACACCTACGACCATGCCACCGGTCCCCATAGCCACAACCGACAACATCCCCACCTTCACAGCACACCATCACACACATCACACACCACACACACAAACACCACCGACACAAACCGGCGCGCGCGGCTATCAGACACCATATTACAACACACCACACACAACACACACAACACACGGCATACGTGCACACAACTAACAACACTCACACCACTACACACGTAACACACACACACCACACACACACCACACCTACGCCGCTCATAGGCAGCTCCGCACGTTGCGGCGCTGCTCAGTGGCACACCACGACAAGCACATCAGTACGCGCGCTTCGCCGTTACCAAAATGGCTCACCGGCCACGCAAATATGGCGCACACGCACATACATCATGCCTTACCGAACCGGACTTTGGTGACTATGAAACAACCGCTTGTTAATATTGCGAGTAAAAAACTATGTGATCCAATCTAATACCATCCACCCCCGCCACGACCAGAGCTACGACCGGCAGTATACTATCATCGTATGATTAAAACCCATTCTACCTTGAACAGCAAACAGATGTCACTCGTCGATATCTCAATTTCTCGCTCGGAAGATTAAGTCGCTCCTCAAATTCCCTTCCAGTCCATACTTCCTAAATCCGGAACTACTCCCACCTTCATACTTCCCGGACTACCCCCGGCAGACAGAGTGGAAACCGTCTAGTCCGCCTAACAAAGCCCCCTTCGGTCACCGAATGTACAACGGCCCATACTCAGAAGAGATAGCCTCACCAACACCTGTCCAAACTCCCCATTCCAGGACCTCAACCTCCAATTCTTACCCCTCTCTTTGCGCTGTAGTTGCCAGCGATAGATTGAATGCTCAACCAGATTGTCGCTCCGGTATCACCGACATCATCGCCGTCTAAGCCGCGACCATTTATACACTGTTTCGAGCGAAACACGCCACCAACCACCGAGCCAATGTAGCACGTCGTTTGATCATCCTACCCGGTTAGCCCTGGTTCTCCTGCTGACTCGGCAGAGTGCACCTGACCATTAATCTAACCCGCGGCATACTTTAAGTGGTTCCTCTGGACTGCCAGCACGACTGGGTACATTCCATCAAATAGGCCACATGTTTTTTCCCACTACCGCGGCGGGTGTTACAGCGATAGGTGGAGATGAAGTCTCTGCATCTTACTGTTGAGCATTTAAGTCGTTTACGATTCAACTAGCATGTCTACGTAGAACCGCTAACCCAACTACTTAGTGTCGAAGTCGTTCACCTCTCAGTTATAATCTCTCATCTCGTCTCTCTCTCTATCTCTCTTCTCTCCATCGTCTCTCTCTCTCTCTCTCATCTCTCTCTCCTCTCTCTGCTCTCTCTCCCCCTCTCATCTCTCTCTCTCTGCTCTCCTCATCTTCTCTCTCCTCTCTCCCCCCTCTCTCTCTCTCTCCTCTTTTCTCTCTCTCTCTCTGCTCTCTCTCTCGGTCTCGGGGCTCTCTCTCCTCTGACTATCCCTACTCTCAGCTTCCTATCATCTTTCATCAACCTGCTGGAGCCTCGCTTTTCCAATGCCACCCGCCGCATTCTCATGTATCTTTCGACTCTCGTCCTTTCATAATGAATCAACTCATTCGGGCCGGGACCACAAGCACACAAAAAAAGGGTCGCGTGGCCGGGAAAATCGCGGACGCTGACGCGGATGCTGACGCGACGCTGACGCGACGACGCATTTGCGTCACACTCGCTCGTCAATTTATCTCGGCGGGATATAATATCTAACGATCGCTCTTTTACGGTTCTCGGGTTTCGAGGACGGATAACGTGGGTGAGAGTTGGGGCGGGTGCAGTGGGTGGAGTCGGGGGGGAGGTACAGTAATTGACGGAGTGGCCGGTACGGTCTACAGCGAGAAAATCCGGGAAGGCCTTTATTCTGTGTTCACACTTCATTTCCTTAACGTATTGATCCCCAATGCGCACACACACACGGTCTCTCTCTCTCTCTCTCTCTCTCTCTCTCTCTCTCTGTGTGTGTGTGTGTGTCGTGTCCCCGTCCCCTCCCTCCTCTCTCTCCCCTCTCTCTCTCTCTCTCTCTCTCTCTCTCTCTCTCTCTCTCACTCGCACGCCCACATGGTACCGACACCGACTAGTCCATCCGGTCTGTGATCGACCGGTGATAGGATGACCTGACCTCTAGCGGCAGCGTTGGTGCGAGGATGAACTGTCACGCCCCCTGATGGCGTGTGTAAACGCAGGAGATGAGCTGCTACTTTAGAGTCTATAGGCAGCAGCGATGCGCATTCGGCAATCTTTGGATGAATTCGCCTGACGCTGCTAGTATATCCGAGGCTTGATAGCGTGGGATAATGACTGTGTGACGCACGACTTGCATTTCTGATCCGCGCCAAAAATAGAGTGCATTACCAATGTGGAACGATATCTCTGATTCCCTGCCTTGCTATTTGAAAGATGCATTATTTCTCAGAGTTGTTGCCGACCAGACAACGTTACAAACAGTTATAGACAACCTAACTTTACCGTTTACAACTTTAAACAACAATTTACCTGAGGTATAGTTAGTAGTGTAATAAGTATAGTAAATAGTATACTAAATTTGAAACTGACTAAGGCTAGACCCATAGAAATATATAGATACCTATATTATCTCTATGGCTAGATCAGTAGTTTTGTCTTTTGCAACCGCCTGCTTGCGTTGCACAGCAGTAGTCTAGACGGATGTACGGGATCAGGCAAGATGAAATATTACGATGAATGTCTAGATGTTGTATGATGCTTGGAATTGCGTAGGGAGAATGTAATCCACCCTCTAATGAACATGCTAGCTTGACAAGACGCTAATACTTTACTTCATATGCGCACACACACATGCACGCGCGCACACCCTCACAGGCACTTACAGCCATCGTCTGATGTTATAGGGTAATTTAATAACTCAGTAATGACATTTCGAGCCAGCGCGTTCAAGATTCGAAGACCCACAAATCATATTGTTGTTGATTCGACCACAAGTCGCACATAGGTTTCAGACAAACATCTGAAGAAATATCTACCAACATTCTTTCTTAATTCAGATAACCGCGCGTTGAACAACGGATTCCATTGTAACGTGAATGTGACGTCGGTCGCGCCCAAACACATGTTATTCATGATAACATACATATACGATATATATATATATATATATATATATCTTGATATATATATATCTATATCTATATATATATATAATATATATGTAAATATATATTTTACTACATTCACGGATGTCTTTTCTGCACCACACCTAATCGTTTACGACCATTTTAACGCACGATTTGCTGCTGCGTGCACACACTGGCAGTGCTCCACTGGAATAACATTTTCATGCAGTTCCTGCTCCAGTTTCGTTACATGCACGGAATAAATCAGCGTGCATTGCGTGACCATTTACATTTTCTTTTACTCTTATTCACCAACGTCGCACGAAAATGTTTTACGTCATGCTAAGCAAGCCATTAATCTTACTTCTCATGCTTTCTAGACCCCTATAAGGGATATACCGTACGTATATAATGCAGATTAATGCACTCTAGTGCCGTATATTACAACAACAACAAATTGAGAAAAAGGCATTTTCCAGAGACGTAGTGTAGTGCAATTGGAGGAAAGCTACTGCTGTGTACCTCCTATATGCTCTGAGCCACAGGCACTTAGAACGTTTCAATAATAAAATGATGGCAAATAAACATGAAATGTAATTGCTACCAAAGTCTTCATGTTTCTTTACTCTTTTTCGCCGATTATTCCTGATAATTTCCTGTAAATGCCGTTCAAATGATCAGTAATTGCAGGCGAAAGAGAGTAGAGAAATCGACACGCGATAAGCATGCATGTGTGTGTGTGTGTGTGTGTGTGTGTGTGTGTGTGCGTGTGTGCGTGTGTGTGTGTGTGTGTGTGTGTGNCTCTCTCAGCTACCACGACCAAAATCTTTTTATGGCATGTAATTCTAAATACAAATTACTCCATTGGTTTACCCCTGTACACAACACCACGCTGAGATAAAACACACGTCCACATCGCATCATACACATCACGCCTGATGCGCGACCATACAATAAATCTGTGTCTCGCGCACGCACGACACCACCACGCACGCCGCACGCACGCACGTATATCAGACA
>NW_014578746.1:27864-28753 GCF_000485595.1 Priapulus caudatus
TCTCTCTCTCTCTCTCTCTCTCTCTCTCTCTCTCTCTCTCTCTCTCTCTCTCTCTCTCTCTCTCTCTCTCTCTCTCTCTCTCTCTCTCTCTCTCTCTCTCTCTCTCTCTCTCTCTCTCTCTCTCTCTCTCTCTCTCTCTCTCTCTCTCCCTTTCTCCCTTTCTCACTAACTCTTTCCTTATCTCTTTGTACTGTTTGGGCAAGTTTGCCTCGCTCTTTCCTTCCAACATAATTGCCATAAAATGCGATAATTTTATTTATTTATTCATTATGGCCCCAGTTATGTTAATACTTCGTGAATAAAACATCCTTTTAATCAACGTAAACAGCATCGTTGCCCCACCGTTACCCCCTACGCCAGAAGCGCCACTATCGTACGCCAGAAGCATTCAGGCACCATTACTGCTCGTTACCCCCCTGTTCTAGGGGGCGCCACTATCGCATACGAAAAGCATCCAGGCACTATTAGGCCCAATACGACTCTACACACGAGCGAGTTCGCGTATTTCACCCGCGAAAACCAATATATACATCAGTGTGGTTTTGTTCTCCCGTCGTTCTGGCGGGCGAGCACGCCGGACATAAAACAGAGAGTTGCTGCGATAACGGGTTTACTGTGGCGCCATGCAGTAGCAGTAATATCCCTCGTTTATTTTTCCCCTTTATCCGTCTCCCCCTGGCATAGATATTTATCTATCTATCTATCTATCTATCTATCTATCTATCTATCTATCTATCTATCTATCTATCTATCTATCTATCTATCTATCTATCTATCTATCTATCTATCTATCTATCTATCTATCTATCTATCTATCTATCTATCTATCTATCTATCTATCTATCTATCTATCTATCTATCTATCTGTTATCTATCTATCTCTCTCTCT
>NW_014578746.1:30114-30977 GCF_000485595.1 Priapulus caudatus
CTCTCTCTCTCTCTCTCTCTCTCTCTCTCTCTCTCTCTCTCTCTCTCTCTCTCTCTCTTCTCTCTCTCTCTCTCTCTCTCTCTCTCTCTCTCTCTCTTCCTCCTCTCTCTCTCTCTCTGTCTCTCTCTCTCTCTTTCTCTCTCTCGCTCGCTCGCTCGCTCTCTCTCTTTATCTGTCTATGCCTATCTATAGCAGGTCTTTCCCTGTACTTCTGCCCTATATTATTACATGATTATGTGTCATCTCATATCGTTAATTAAATAATTAAATGTATGTTCGTTGTATCACCTTGTCTATACATCTTTGTCATGAATCGCGAAAAATGGGGGGTCCGTAGTTAATGAGTTTTTTTGCAATTAGTCATTAATTAATATACATAATGAGAGTTTCCTTCTCGCACTCACTCTCGCTTTCTCTCTCTTTTTTCGCTCTCTCTCTCTCTCTCTCGCTTTCTCTCTCTGTTTTGTTCTCCTTCTCTTTCTTCCGCTCTCCCCGTTTCCACTTCTCTTGTTCACTCTATCTCTCTTACTCCTCCTTCTCTTTCGCCCTCTTTCTTTCTCCTCCTTCCTCTTTCTCCTCTCCTTTCTTCCCTCTCCTTTTCTGGTTCTCTTTTGCTCTCTCTCTCTCTCCATCCTTCTCTCTCGCCCTCTACCCGTCTTTCCTTCTATTCTCTTTCCCTCCGTCTCTCTCCCCTCTTTCTTTTTTTTATCCCATCTCTTTCACTCTCCCCGCCTTTACTACTTCTCTCACTTCCTCTCTCTTTCTCCCTCTCCCTCTTTCGCAGCGTTAGCACAATGGCGCGGCATGAGCAATCAACGTGCCGATCTTAACGCTCTCTCCGAGGCGTCTGCGAGCCGCCGTTG
>NW_014578746.1:33660-34161 GCF_000485595.1 Priapulus caudatus
CTGCTACTGCAGCTACTGCTACTGCTGCTGCTACTGCAGCTACTGCTACTGCTGCTGCTACTGCAGCTACTGCTGCTGCTGCTGCTGCTGCTACTGCCACATTATTATCGTAATATAGCCTGCGGACAAAACCTGGCCGGGATTTGTTACCGCGCGCATTCATCGATTTGTTGTGAATAGTTCATTTGCTCTTCGTTTGCTCTTCGTTTTCGTGCGCTGAGACAGACAGGCAGCACTGCATCGATGCGGCAATCAACTAGAGGGTTGATGAACAGCCAGGAAGACAAGCATTGAGCTTGGGGAATGCGCGGGAATTACGGATGTGAAGGTCGGTAGGTAGGGAGGTAGACAGGCAGGCATGGATACAGACAGGTAGGTAAGGAGGCAGGCAAGCATTGAGCAATGTGCGGGAATTACGGATGTGAAGGTCGGTAGGTAGGGAGGTAGACAGGCAGGCATGGATACAGACAGGTAGGTAAGGAGGCAGGCAAGCAGACAAGC
>NW_014578746.1:34750-38317 GCF_000485595.1 Priapulus caudatus
GAGAGAGAGAGAGAGAGAGAGAGAGAGAGAGAGAGAGAGAGAGAGAGAGAGAGCGAAAGAACGCGGGGGATAGGGAGGGAGTAAGGTAAGAAGCAGGCAACAAGTGAAAACCAACGCCTGCTCTTAAAATTACACATTCTTTCGTATGAGGAGTGAATAGCATTTTTTTATATGGTTAATGAAAAACGACCGAGATTGCAAGTGAGAGCATATCGCTTGGCCGGGGCTGCAATATTACGCGTGATATTTGATTATCACTATTAAACTGCCAACGTATAAATTCATGTTCTAATATCAAACATTGGACGTAGCGTAACAGTTGGCATAACGACGATTGAAAATTACGTCATATAACGTCATCGTCATGGCGGTCATGCATCACGTTCATCTCCNTCTCTTCCCCTCTTTCTCCCTCTCCCCCTCTCTCTCCTTCCTTCCGTCCTCTTCCTCTCTCTCCTTCCTCTCCCGCTCTCTGTGTATTTCTCCCTGTTTCGTTTTCGCTCTTTCCCTTTCTCTCTCTCCCTCTCTCTCCCGCTCTCTCTCTCCCTCTCCCCCTCTCTCTCCCCTTCCTCTCCATCCCTCTCTCTCTCCTTTCGCTCCCTATCCCTCTCTCTCCCTCCCTATTTATCTCTTTCTTTCTCACACCTAGGCGGTTCTATCTTCGTGAAGTCATGATGAGCATGAGGATGCGGCTATCCTGCAACACACGCAGCATCCTGGTGAAGAGGAACTCTCTCTTTGCCTCCCTCCATTTCTCTCTTCCTCCATCCCATCCTATCTTCCTTCCTTCCTCCCACCTTTCCTTCCCCCTCCCCACCTTCCTTCCTCCCTCCCTCTTCTCTCTCTGCCTCTCCCTCTTTATTCCTGTCACCATGCCCCCTTCATCTCTCTCCTTCTCTCTGTGTATTTCTTTCGTTCTCTCTTTCTCTCTCCTTACCTTCGTGAAGTCGGCGAAGATGAAGCCCTGCTCGAGGCCCGTGAAGAAGATCAGCACCATGAGCACGAGGATGCGGCTATCCTGCATCACTCGCAGCATCCTGTTGAAGAGGAACCTCGACGATCGACGTCGCGTTCCGACATGATGCGCCGTCGGCTCCAGCCGGTCCATCAGGCCGACGGCGAGCGCCGTCGCCAGCAAACCGCAGCCGACGAAGATGCCGACGAGTAGGAAGACGCTATCGATGTTGCCGCCGCCGACGCCGTTGTCGTATGATAACGTGAAGTTGTACCGCACGGGCTTGTGCGCCTGGCAGGCGGCAGCCCCGCACGCGCTAGCAGCAGCCCAGACCCGCAGCGACCGGCCGACGTCGGTTAACTCTGCCGTCTTGTCGCTGCGAGTGAAGATCAGCAGAGCGATGATGTTGCCGACGACGACGCTGCACCAGTAGACGGCGCCGAAGACGCGGTTGAAGCGATTCAGCACGCGCTCCGGGATCTCCTCGGTGAGGAAAGCGTACTTGCGCGCCGTAGCGTACAGATAGAGCGTCTGCGCGTTCCACAGCGGGCCCGACATGGCGCCAGCGAACGCCGCCGTCGGCACTAAGGTGTAGTAGTTCGGTAGCAGATTGGCGGCAAAGTAGACCGAGTAACACGCGAACGCGACGACGATCGTCCACTTGGGCGTCAGTCGATTCGTGACGACAGCGCTAGCGACACCTGACACCGACATGCACGCGTAGAAGACGCACAGCGACACGAGAGAGGCGCTGGCGTCGCGCTGCAGCACGCTGGCGTGGTTGCGTAGCGCGTTGAAGCCGGTGAAGGTCAGAAGGAAGGTGAGAGCGAGCACGAGTAGGTTCTTCACTGCGCGTATCTGCTTGCAGAGCGTGCCACGACGTCGCTTCGGCTCCTGCGCTGCTGCTGCTGCTGCGGCAGCGTGTAGGTGTAAGTGGGCGCCAGGGAGCGCTGTTAGCGCGATGGCCTGTAGCGGGTACGCGCCGTAACAGGACACGGATCTCGCCCGACGCGCGCTCAGAGAGTTGATGTCGGATAAGCTGAGTCGGATCGCGTGCGCGAGGGCCGACTCCCTCGGAGAGGTAACACTGGAACTGCGCGCTGCCGACCCACTGTCGGTCGGCGACGCTGCCACCGGAAGCACCGCCGACGACGGCGACGTAGCGGCAGGTGGCGACGACGTAGAATCGCGTCGGGCGACGGCGAGCGTCGCGCGATGCGACGCAGAATTGCATCGCGACGATCGTGGCGACACTGGCGACGAGTCGGGCGACTCTTCAATCGACTCTGCGATCGCCGATGAGTGATGGTAGGACGTAGACGGGCGCGGGTGTCGTTCGCCTATCATGCTTAACCTACGCGTGATATCTGCGGCGCTCATCTTACGGCCCGGGAGCGCCTCGGCAAGCACCGAATATTTGCGAGCAGAGTGAGCGAGAATGTTGGCAGCGCTGCACTTGCGGCCGCCATGGGGCGGTGCGATGCCGAGTCCGGGCAGGCCGACGGCGGCCGGTAGCTCGATGACGCTGTACTTTCGCGGCGGGTAGACGCGCTCGAGCGTCGAGAATTTTCCCGCCATCTCTGCTTGACGCTGCTGACGTTGCTGCGTCTGTTGTTTGTGGTGGTGATGGTGGTTGTCAATGAGAGGTGGTGTGGGAAGCGGCGGCGCTGCTATCGCGGTGACGTCACTGCTTACGCGACCGTGACGTCATTGCGTGACGTTTTGCCACCTGCGGAAGAAAACGATGATGATTAATATTAAATCTTTGACGGTAAATGTGAAAGTAAACGTCCGCGCATGTCTGTGTGTGTAGGGTGAGCGGGAGGGGGTACCTTTGGGTTTGGTTGTGGGTTTGACTGAGCACGTCCGCTTTGTGAGAGATAGCCAGCTGTACTGAGATAGGGAGTGGGGAAGAGAGGGAGAGAGAGAGAAGACAAAGAGAGGGAGAACAACAGAGCGGTGTGCTGGAGAAGCTATTGATATGGTTAAGCCGTGACGTAGGTTGCATACACCGCCTATTCATGGCATCCTAGACTCACATCAGCGTGAACACTACCCTGAAAGAGCTCTGTTGTTCCCATTTTATTACAGCACAAAGATCGCAAGAAAATCCAAGAGAGATTGATAATCAAATTTGTTTTCTTTTCCGCTCCGGATTTGGTTACAATTCGGGGCGAATTAATCCGGCTTAGTTATGCTCGTTCTACGTCATCAGGGGATCAGAAAATCTGCACGTTACTTAAGGGTTACTTAGTGAGAAGGCGAGCGAAGAGCATGAGGAGACGCAATACACACACAGAGAGAGACAGAAAGAGACAGAGAGGAGAGAGAGAGGGAGACAGCGCGCGCGCGCGCGAGAGAGAGAGAGAGAGAGAGAGAGAGAGAGAGACGGAGGAGAGAAATAGATAATATAAATAAATAGATAGAACGATAGATAGATAGATAGATAGATAGGTAGATAGATAGATAGATAGATAGATAGATAGATAAATAGATAGATAGATAGAAGATAGATAGATAGATAGATAGATAGATAGATAGATAGATAGATAGATAGATAGATAGATAGATAGATAGATAAATAGATATATATAGTTAGTTAAATAGATAGA
>NW_014578746.1:41178-45910 GCF_000485595.1 Priapulus caudatus
CACACACACACACGCACACACACACAGCTACGTCGTACATACAGCACTGAACACGCGAAGCTCAGCTGGCATCATCGCACGTCAGGTTTCTATGGTGATTGTACAAGAGGCTTCATCATCATCAGCAGCAGCCTCTTCCTCCTCCTCCTCCTCCTCTCTCTCTCTGCTTCTCCGGCGCGATGCTAGCGAGCGAGATAGATAGCCGCGGGGCGAGAGCGCGGCGAAGCACGGCTATACGTGATGGATCATTCATTCTGTGATTGCATCGACGTGGCGGCGAAAAGCGAAGTACGGTCACATGAGCGGGATGAGGTGAGATTGAGGGGGAGGGTGGGAGAGGGAGGGAGGTGAGGTGTGAGGGGGAGGTGGGAGAGGGAGGGAGGTAGGGGGAGGGTGAGAGGGGATGGGAGGATGGGAGGGGGAGAAAAGGTGGCAGGGCGAAGGGAGAGTAGGAGTGGGAGGAAGGGTGGGAGGGGGAGAGGGGAGAGGTGGGAGGGGGAGGTGGTGGGAGTGGGAGGATGGGAGGGGAAGGGTGGGAAGCTCTATTTCTTGGTAGGTGGAAGGGAGCGGGTGGGAGGGTGTTAGTTGGGAGGGGGAGGGTGGGAGGCGGAGAGTGCGAAAATAGGTAGAGTGGGAGGGATGGGATAACGCTGGTGGCTACACGCTGATCCCGAATTTATAATCTGATGGTATTTGTGTGCGGAATTGAAGAAAAGACGTGGAACGAGGGAAAGGACGTGCGAGAGGAAAAATAGAAAGAGAAGTGCGAGAGAGAAACGCAAACAAGAGAGCGCTAGAGGTAAACATGGAGGATAATATATGAATATATTCATATATATATATATATATATATATATATATACTATATCATCATGATATACAGGAGAGTTTAAGAGAGCAGACACGATCAGTCAACGCACCAGCAAGGATAGACAGAGCATGAAAGATCCAGCCTGGAAGAAAGAGTACACGATGAGGAAGAGAGGACATGTCAGGCAAAGCATGCCGAACGAGAGAGGAGGAGGGAGAGAGAGAGAGAGAGGGAGAGCAGAGAGAGAGCGGATGAGAGAGAGAGAGAGAGAGAGAGAGAGGGAGAAGAGAGAGAGAGAAACGGGGTGGGCAGGGTGAGCACAAGTGAGCGCCCGAAAGAGAGAGGAGGAGAGCAGAGAGAGAGAGAGAGAGGAGCGCGCGAGAGAGAGAGGAGAGGGAGAGAGAGAAGAGAGAGTGAGAAGAGAGAGAGCAGAGGGCAGACGAGAGGAGAGGGAGAGAGAGAGAGAGAGAGCAGAGAGCGGCGGCGGGGAGGGGGGGGGGGGAGAGAGAGAGAGAGAGAAGAGAGAGAGAGGGGGGAGGGGAAGAGAGCGCCGAGAGAGAGAGACGAGAGAGAACGAAGAACGCCAAGCGAGAGAGGGAGAGAGGATGAGGAGAGAGAGCAGAGGAGAGCGAGAGAGAGAAATGGGAAGACGAGAGAGGGAGAGAGAGAGAGAGCGAGAGAGAGAGAGAGCGGGAGAGAAGAAGAAAGGGAGATGAGGAGGGAGGGAGGCGGAGAGAGAGAGAGACGAGCAGCCGCGGTGGGAGGGTGAAGAAAGTGAGCGCCCGAAAGAGAGAGAGAGCAGAAGGAGGAAGACGAAGGCGGGAGAGAGAGAGGGGAGAGGAAGAGAGAGAGAGAGGAGCGAGATGAGAGGGCCAGCCGGGGCGGAGAAGAGAGGAAGAGCAGAGTAGAGAGAGAGAGCCAGAGAGACCAGACGAGCACAGAGGAGGGCACCAGAGCAGACGACGAGACGAAGAGAGAGAGAGAGAGAGAGAGGAGGGAGCACGGGAGAGAGAGAGAGAGGAGGAGAGGAGGGAGAGAGAGGAGAAGAGAAGGAGACAGAGAGGAGGGAGAAGAGAGAAAAAAGAAGAGAGGAGCGAGAGGGGAGAGAGAAAGAGAGAGAGAGAGAGGAGAGAGAAGAGAACGAGAGCACGAGAAGAGAGAGAGAGAGAAGAGAAACGCAGGGGAAGAGAGAGAGAGAGTGAGAGAGACGAGAGCAGGCGAGAAGAGACAGAGAGAGAGAAAGAGTGAGAGAAAGCAGACAAGAGAAATGAATATGGGGAAACCGGGAAAGAAATGTCGATGAAATAGAGTGAATATTGACAACTCTGAAACAGTTCTATTTCCCGGGTATCCTTGGGCAAAAAGGGGTCACAATGGACTTTTTTCCGCAGGCATTTGCTTCGATTAGCCCATAGCGCGAAGCACTGTACCTTAGAACCCTCTTCTGGCAAGGCAACAAGGGTGGGACCTTAAAGGCCCCGGAAACTCGGAAAAACCACGAACCAGCGGGCATGCGAGACATGGGTAAGTCGTCAAAGCGCGCCGCGACCGACCGAAAGCGGAGTAGGGGGCCGAGGGCCGAATAGATAGACTGGTTAGTTGCGAACCCTAATTAGTTGGCTAATCTGCGAAAAACTATTAACTGCGGCAGGGCGCGCAGTGGAATATGAGTCGAGCGCACGTTGGAAGCCGTGTAATGTTACGCGGGAGCTCGTTGTATCAGATGTATTGGTGACGGACGGGTGGTTGTCTTCGCTTGTCGTTAACATGGCGCGACGTGGGCGGATGAGTAAAGCAGCGGTGCAGTGCTAGTATGTTCCGTATTAAAGGTATAGTTGACAAGATAAGATGAGGCCGTGCTCATGATCGACAAAGGAAGGAGAAAGAGAGAGGAGGAGACGAGAGAGAGAGAGAGAGGAGAGAAAAGAGAGAGAGAGAGAGAGAGAGACGAGACGAGAGAGAGAGCGAGAGAGAGAAAGAGAGAGAGAGGGTTGAGACGAGCATGATAGAGAATAGAGAGGAGACGAGAGAGAGCGAGAGAGACGAGAGAGAGGGGAGAGAGAGGTGGAGGAGACGAGGAGACAGAGAACAGCCAGAGCCGAGAAGAGAGGAGTCCGAGCGAAAGAAGAGATAGAGAGAAGATTAAGGAGAAGAGCGGGAGACCAGAGAGAGAATAAAAAGAGAGAGGCGAAGAGAGAGAGAAAGAGTGAGAGAGAGAGAGAGAGCAGAGATTAAGAAGAAGAGAGAGAGTAGATAAGAGAGAGAGAAAGGAGCCAGAGAGAGAGAGAGATTAGAGAGGAGAGAGAGACGCACTTCGAGAAGAGAGAGAGGAGAGGACATGAGAGAGAGCAGAGAGAGAGAGAACGAGGACAGCAGACAGCGAGAGAGAGGAGAGAGACGAGAGAGGGAGGAGAGAGAGATGACGAGCATTAGAGAGGAGAGGAGGAGCCGAGAGAGAGAGAGAGATTTAGAAAGAAAGAGAAAGAAAAGGCGAAGCAGAGACGAGAGAGATCGTAGAGAGCGAGAGAGAAGAGAGAGAGAGAGACAAAAAAGAGAGAAGAAAGAGACAGAAGAGAAGAGAGAAGGGAGAGAGAGAGAGAGAGGGAGGGAGAAAGAGATAGACGAGAGATAAGGGAGAGGCGGGAGACAGAGAGAAGATCAAAGAGAGGAGCGCGGAGAGAGAGAGAGAAAGAGAGGAGAGAGAGAGAGAGAGAGAGAAAGAGAGAGAGAGCGAGAAAGAGCAGAGAGAGAGAGAGAGAAAGAAGAGAGAGAGAGAGAGAGAAAGAGAGAGAGAGAGAGAGAGGCCGGGGAGCGAGAGAGAGGAGCAGACAAGAGAGAGAAAGGGGAGAGAGAGAGAGAGCAGAGAGAGAGAAAGAGACTAAGAGAGAGCAGAGCAGACAAGAGAGCCAGAGGAGAGAGAAGAAAGAGAGAGAGACGAGAGAGAGAGAAAGAAAGAGGAGAGAGAGACGAGAGAAAGAAAGAGAGAGGGAGAAGAGAAGAGAGAGGGGAGAGAGAGAGAGAGAGAAAATAGCGAGAGAGAGAGAAAAGCAGAAAAGAGAGAGAAGGGAAGAGAGAGCGAGAGTAGAGAGAGACGGAAGACGAGAAAGAGAAAGAGAGCGAGAGAAAAGAGACAGAGCGAGAAGCGGGACGAGAGAGAGGGAGACGAGAGAGAGAGAGAGGAGAAAGAGAAACGAGAAGAGAAGGGTGAGAGAGCAGGGGGGAGATAGAGAGAGAAGAGCGGGGCGGAGAAAGAGGGGGGAGAGAGAGAGAGAGCAGAAGGGGGGCGAGAGACGAGAGAGAGTTGAGAGGAAATGGTGGGTTTCGGCTGATAATAATTGTTGTTATCAACAGCTGGGGACAACTGCCCTTACACATCGCCGTGTGCTTAAATATTAATAAATTATTGAAATAAACAGAAAGGTATATTGAACCAGAACTGAAAGGCTAGGGTGCGGCCGATAATAAATCGAGAGGAAGCCATAGGAGTTTTACACCCTCTGGTCACGACGCATTTCACACATTAGGTCTAAGTATCACGGTTATCTCAATCTATAGCAGACAACCAATCTGGAATTTGTAGATTCGTTTTGTGAAATCACTATCTCTCTCACTCTTTCTGTCCTTCGGTCTCTCTCTCCGCGCGCGCACGCGCGCGTGTGTGCGTGCTTGCGCGCGTGTGTGTGCGTGTGCGTGCGTGTGCATGTGCGCACATGCGTGTCTCTACACCTTTTTCTTTCTTTTTCCTTCAATCTCTATACGTATATTTCCCATTTACCCTCCTCTTTCGCTATCTCGTTGTTTTTCTCCCTCTCTCTACCCCCTCTCTCTTTCCCTCTCTCTCTGCCGCTCATTCTCTCTCACCACCTCTCTCCCTCTCTCTCTCTCTCTCTCTCTCTCTCTCGCGCGCGCGCGCGCGCGCCT
>NW_014578746.1:47294-49213 GCF_000485595.1 Priapulus caudatus
GTGTGTGTGCGCGCGTGCGTGTGTGTGTGTGCGTGTGTGTGCGCGTGCGCGCGTGTATGTGTTTGTGCGTCTGTGACCCGAATCATCCTGCGAACCATCTGTGATCGGTATCGATAAATATTTAATGCTGATCAATAACCGCTATCGGTGTATGCACGACGCCCGAATATATATATATATATATATATATCAATGAACCTACAGGGTTGATGACACTCGTGCGAGTGAAGAATCCGGCAATAGTGGAATTTGAG
Organism: Priapulus caudatus; assembly: GCF_000485595.1. Lineage (NCBI taxonomy): Eukaryota > Metazoa > Priapulida > Priapulimorpha > Priapulimorphida > Priapulidae > Priapulus > Priapulus caudatus. The sequence goes on from NW_014578746.1 coordinate 47,549, forward strand.
CGCGCCGACTGTGATGCATGGCGAATGAACACACGCAAGTTGGCTCGGTTTTACATACGTGCGACCGTGCTACGACGAAAACACGAAAAACAGTCGGTTAGCAGTCGCTGGGTACATGTTGCGTGTGCTTGCGTGGCCACGCGCGCGTACAAGCTTATATTGCGATGTCGTGCAGGACTGAAAGTTCAGTAAATGAAGTGATTTCAATATGAATGGGTATATCGCTTTCGGTTCTTTACCAATCTTGCCCATTTCATTCATGAGCAAGCCACCCCGCCTGCTGCGAGTTAGCGAGAGAGAGAGAGAGAGAGAGAGAGAGAGAGAGAGAGAGAGAGAGAGAGAGAGAGAGAGAGAGAGAGAGAGAGAGAGAGAGAGAGAGAGAGAGAGAGAGAGAGAGAGAGAGAGAGAGAGAGAGAGAGAGAGAGAGNGTGTGTGTGTGTGTGTGTGTGTGTGTGTTTGTGTGTGTGGTGTGTGTGCGTGTGTGTGTGCGTGCGCGCGTGTGTGTGTGTGTGCATGCGTGTGTGTGTGTGCGCGCGCACGTCTGTCGCGTACATTAGGTGAGACCGCAGATGAACGAGGTTTTAACATGATTTTTATCCCGATTTTCCTTTCATCTCCTCACTTTCTTTATCTTCCCCTCGTTCAACTCTCCTCGTTTGTTTCACAATTTTTGCAAATGCATTTCACATCTGTACAAAGCTTCATGCATGGACGACCGATCACGTGATAAGATGCTATCAATGAAACAATCCCGTCACGTGTCCAGATGTTGCCAACATGGCCGACCGGTCACGTGATCAGCTGTTGCAAACATGGTCACCCGGTCACGTGACTCAGTGTTGCAAACATGGTCACGTGAATAAGTGTTGAATAAATGCCACTTGGAGCGCGACCCCAACACATTGTTCGACGCTTATATTTGCTTGCGCTTGATTTTTTCTCGCACGCACACACACACACACACACACACACACACACACAAATACATATTGTTCGACGTTGTTGTATTTGCTTGCGCTTGATTGTTTTCTCGCGTGTCACGTCGACGTTGACGTTGCGAGTGAGTGACGACTGCTTACACAAGCGGGCCAACGCTCCATTAGGAGTGTTCCCAACTTTGATATCATTAATGATTAATGATTAATGATTAATGATTAGTGATTGATAATCCTAATCCTAACCCTAACCCTAACCCTAACCCTAACCTAAATGGCACTAAACCACAAACTAATATATGAACATGACCATAATATATGACCATATGTTATTATGACCATTAATGACATTAAAGTTGGGAACACTCCTAATGGAGTATCACCCTACAAGCGGCAGCTGTCGCCCTAATATACTGCCAGTCTTGACTAGTCCAGTATATACGGATACACGGATGCGGGTACACTCCACATGAAACGCGCGTCCTCGGAAGCACCGTGTTCTCACCGGAACGTGGATGAAAGTATCGTGTCGGGGGAGGCTGGGTGCTCTCACAAGATGAAGCCACATTACAGGATGCAGACACAGTATCAGGGGAGGCTGGGTGATGCAGACACAGTATCAGGGGAGGCTGGGTGATGCAGGCACAGGGGAGGCTGGGTGATGCAGACACAGTATCAGGGAAGGCTGGGTGATGCAGACACAGTATCAGGGGAGGCTGGGTGATGCAGG
>NW_014578746.1:49841-50504 GCF_000485595.1 Priapulus caudatus
ACGCACGCTTACACACGCTTCTTACGCACTTTACTTACGCACACACGCGCGCATACACACGCGCACATACACACGCGCACACATACACACACGCACGTCCGCACGCACACACGCACGCACGCGTAAGTGCACACAGTGAGCTTGTAGGTGCATGTAGCTTCAGTGCTAACTTTATAGACAGCTGGCCTGTGAGGCCTGTTACCGTGACGTGCTAATAGCTGATAGCTAACCGTGTCACTCACGCGGTGACACCGCTCGTACAGACGTGTGGCACATGTACGCAGCAGCAGCAGCAGCAGCAGCAGCAGCAGCAGCAGCAGCAGCAGCAATAGCAGCAGCAGCAGCAGCACAGTAGTAGTAGTAGCAGCAGCAGCAGCAGCAGCAACAGCACAGTGGTAGTAGTAGCAGCAGCAGCAGCAGTAGTAGCAGCAGTAACAGTAGCAGTAGCAGTAGTAGTAGTAGTAGTAGTAGTAGTAGTAGTAGTAGTAGTAGTAGTAGTAGTAGTAGTAGTAGTAGTAGTAGCAGCCGCAGCAGCACCAGCAGCAGCACTAGCAGCAGCAGCAGCAGCAGCAGCAGCAACAACACTCACACCACCACCAGCAGCAGCAGCAGCAGTAGCAGCAGCAGCAGCAGCAGCAGCAGCAGCAGCAGCAGCAGCAGCAG